>NW_008684168.1:12635-21201 GCF_000695815.1 Acanthisitta chloris
TGCTACATCTCCAATAAGATGAAAACTTGAGTCATGTCTGTGATTCCTTAGGTGTTTCGGCCTTAGAACTTCTTCAAAGTGATTTCCATTGTGTTCAATTTACAGGATACTTAAAAGTGCAAAGTTATTAGCAGTCCCATTAAATTCCATCTTTTTTTTTTTTTTTTAAATCTGAATGACATAGATCTCTCTTTTGTTCTCAATTCTTAATCTTTAGTCAGTTTTAATATGTCTTCTCTTGCACTGGCTTTTATACATTTCTTCGATTCTGTGTTATTAGAAAAAATATTTCAGATCTATATAAATAGCATGTAGCTGAAATTAACTGAAAAAATGCAGGGATGAGCGGAATCAGCACCTCTCAAGATGCAGTATAAGCCATTTATTTCTTTCATTAAAAATTATTCTCTCTGCTTTTTTCATTTTCTAATTTGCTTCAATATTTTTTCCTATCACACTAGAACAATCCTTCGTAGAAAAGCTTTATAATTTCTAAAAAAAGACCTTCATTGAATCTCTGTCATCCTTGTCTCACCATTCATTAGTTTGCTGTTTTGATTTAATTTGGGATAGGCTGGTCCATGATGGACCCTCTAAGTCAGAGGCACAAACCATCCTTTGCCAAATAATACATTTGTAAATTTGATGTAGTATTCATCCCACATGAGTGCTTTCAGTAACCAGTTGATGGTTGAAAATCATACTTATTCTTTTGATCCTTCTTAAACTTTTGAACAATATTAGACATCCACCATTCCTCTTGCGCTTCCTCTGTCTGCAATGAGATATCTGTAAGATTTGCCAAAGGCTTTCCTGCTTCCCCAGCTACTTACTTCATAATGATGGGATATTATTCATTTAGATCTGCTGTCTTGTCATCTTTTATTACATCTAGTTGCTAGACTTTATACCATCTTGTAATCATAAAATCTTAGTGCATTTTACTCTTTTTCCTCAGAAAACTCTGCTCCAGTCTCCAGTGTGTCATCTTCCTTGCTTTGTTTTTCTTTTCAGCACTAAGGCAAAGCTGTATTTACAATCAGGACAATATGTAGGCTTTGTTTTTCTTATGAATTCCTTACTCACTTCACCCCAAATTTTCATCTCAAGATTAAGGTATTTGAAAATTGGGTAGTGACATTGCTCAAGCAAGAATTATTATTTATTTGCTTATATTTTAGGAAAAATGTATCTAAGTTGGAGTACTGTTGTTGAAAAGATGACATCTTATTGAAAAAAATCCCAGAGAGCCTCAGTGCTAGAAAAGAGGGAAGGGATTGTGAAATGGTTTAGATAGAAAACTCCATCTCAGAAAGAAAGAAATAAAGGTGAATGATGCATGAGCAAATATATGGACTGAGAATCACATTTATCATTACAACATTCATATTATGGACCTGCCATGCTGCAGGACTGGAAGAACAAGTTCATCTTGCCTCCTGTGGAAAGGCTGACTCTTTGTATTAACTCTAAAGACCATGCAAAAATCCAGAAGTGCTGCCAGCATCACAGCCATTACAGCATCACAGCTTTTCCTTACCAGTTGGAGGACTGCAGATACCTACAGAGAACAGGAAATTTTTAGCAGATGGTTATTCACCTTGAAGTAGCTGAAGGTCAAAATGCTGAGGATGAACACTCTCCAGTTGACTTTAATAAGAAGATGCAGATATTAAATCAGAAATTATTAGTGCAGGCAGAATCATTACAATCTATCTGCTTGGCATAATTTTCTAATGCATCCCTAAAATTGTTCATTGACCAAGTGATTAAGCATATATGTTCCCAATACAAACTTGTCATCCTAAAACCTAATTCATGGACCAAGTGATTAAGCATATATGTTCTTGATCCCAATACAAACTTGTCATCCTAAAACAGGATTTGCATTTACAGGTTTGTATCCAATTGTCCATGGCTAGAAATAAAAACTAATATTTAAAATATTGAGATATATATGTGTGTGTGTGCGCACGCATGTAATATGCCTGAAATTGTTGGTGGACCAAGTGATTAAGCATATATGTTCTTGATCCCAATACAAACTTGTCATCCTAAAACAGGATTTGCATTTACAGGTTTGTATCCAATTGTCCATGGCTAGAAATAAAAACTAATATTTAAAATATTGAGATATATATGTGTGTGTGTGCGCACGCATGTAATATGCCTGAAATTGTTGGTGCAAGAAGTAAAATATTTCCATTGTTGTCAGAACTTTTCAAAATAACCATATGTCCTTTCTGGATATTTAGATTCACTGTTTTAAATGCTGTTCTTGTTTGCACTGAAGTTCTTCATCTCTTAGGTCTTACTGAAAAAGAAAAAAAAGGGAAAAAGAAGAAAATTTTTAGGCTGCTAAGCCACTAGCAAATATAGTTGCTTAAAATGGTGTGAGGCAATTCTGAGAAATAGCAGATGACACATGGTTTTTATTGGGCTAGCTCAGTAATTAAAGTGAGTCCAGATACAACCTGCAATTTCCTAAGAGGTTGCTGCAGTCCCTGGAAGAATGCAACAATAGTGAATTTCACATTTGCAAAACCACCTCTTCTAGTGTAGATGGAAGCAACAGGAAAAGCAATCAGGAAATGATGCAAATATCTTCAGGATCTACTTTGTTTTTTTAAAAAAAATCTTTGGAAAGAATGCCTCTGTTTTCATTTTAGATCTATGTGTTTATTATATAAAGGCTCTTGAAAGGCTTTTTCTTCATTTCATTGGAAGTTTTCTTGCCATACATCTTGTGAGGATGTTTGTCTAGTTGTATGATGAACACCCAATCTGCCCCTTGTTAATCATTTGCCATGTACCCTGTTTTCAATCTTCCTTCCTGTTAAGTGCTCTTGATTAAACTGTCTTCTTTTGTCTCACCTTTGCTCATGTGAAAGTCTGAATCTCTGTAATTAATGTCTCTCTAAGCTGCTGACTAAGCCTCTTCCAATCAGAAAAACTAAGTTATACTTGAGTTTGGAAGGTCTGCTGCTGCTGAAGCATCCAGTTTTCTACTGATTCTTCAGCCCATATAGACAGAGTTTTATTTATAGATGAGTTGACTGAGGTAGTCTTAAGAAACATTGCCTGAATATTCAGCCATGCTAAGACACCACAAAACCATTGCATTCAAAAAAGCCTGAGGCATCTAGAACAGGAATTGAATGTAAAATTCCACTGCAGTTATGAAGCAAGAAAACTCTGGCTGGCTGCCATGTAGCTTTCCTAGCTCTATGACTCCTTGTTTGATGGGAAACTCCAGTAGTTACCTGACTTGTTTCACTGTAGGCCAATGTGTTCCTGAAACTCTGATGAGTGTGCTCTGAGCATACCTATGTGCCAGGAGTGGGTCTCTAATCACCACTGCAATGGAAGCTTTTTGGGTTGCTTTATATTTTTTTAAGGCTTTCAGTTACCATGGAGGATCTCTAATCACCACTGCAATGGAAGTTTTTTGGGTTGCTTTATATATTTTTAAGGCTTTCAGTTACCATGGAGGCACGACTCAATTTACTGTATTAAGTGGTTCACCCAGGTCTAAATCTGACATCTTCCTTCTCAGCCTCAGCCCTGCCCAGGAACACAGATCCCACCTTTGCAGAATGTTTTCTTCTCAGGCTGGTACTGGAGTGTGGGAAAGGAGGGGGAAACTCCCCTTTCTTTCTGGTGGAGTTGTGTCATTGTGCAGGAAGGAATACCAGATTTGGGAGGTCAGGAGAAGAGAGTGCAAGGGAGAACTTTGTTGCATACCAGAAATTAGGAAATTAATTTCAGAGAAGGAAATATGGACTCTGTTCTCACACTTGCAACTGCTTATTCATCTTGTTCTCACTGAAGAACAATGAGAAAATTCTCAATGAGCAATGTAGGATCCATGTCCTAGGTGAGGGCCCCAACTGCTGTACCCATGTGAACTTGCCCTGGATCTTATCAGTTCAGTGTAGAGTGGTTAAAAGTGGTAATATTGCAGGAAGAAGAAAGAAATAGCACCACTCTTCAAACCTGTGCTGTTAACTGGTTAGAACTAGGGTTTTCCTATTTCTTGGAGGAGTATACCAGCCACTAGACAATTTCAGAAAAAAAAAAGGAAAACAAAATTGAAGTGCATATATTTTTAAGTACTACCTGCACTTTAAAGTGGTAAAAAGGAAAGCCATCTTCATTTTGTTAAAAAAAAATAGCTGTTGTTGTCTTAAAACACATGTTCTGGCCTTTGAGTTGGATGTATGCAGGTATTCAGGCTTTGGAAAACACAGCAGTTCAGGCTATGTATTCTGTTCTCAGTATTAGTTCTACTTTCTCAGCATGCCATTCAGGGAAAGACACAGCAGTTCAGGCTATTAGTTCTACTTTCTCAGCATGCCATATTTTAAAAATCTGTCTAGAATGTGTATAGTACTTAGGAAATATAGTAAAAGCCATTTGATTTTTTGGTCCTATGCCTAGATTTTCCCATTGATTGCTATAGGAGTATGTGGAATACAATCTTGGAATTGAGAGGCTCATGGATGCAAACCTGCAGACACAGCAGTTCAGGCTATTAGTTCTACTTTCTCAGCATGCCATATTTTAAAAATCTGTCTAGAATGTGTATAGTACTTAGGAAATATAGTAAAAGCCATTTGATTTTTTGGTCCTATGCCTAGATTTTCCCATTGATTGCTATAGGAGTATGTGGAATACAATCTTGGAATTGAGAGGCTCATGGATGCAAACCTGCAATTAAGAACCTGGATACCATACTGTGGGTTCAAGTCTTCCCCTGGGCCAGGATCTGACTTGTGGCCAAGATCCTATGCTTTCAAGTCTTATTGAATTTAGCCTCAAGTATTTTTTCCAGAGGCACAAAGTACATCAAAGGTGGAGGAGAAGTCTGAACCCCTAATTTTCATTGTGGGCTGTACACCTGATTAATTTAATAGCACCATCACTTTTTTCCTGGAATAATTTCCCTTGTGTTCTTCAAGCAAGGCATTATATTGCATAGCTCTATTAATCAATGAACCAAGGGATTGTTACAAAATGTTTTGTACTGGTCATAATTATATAGAAAAGCTAGAAATAAAACTCAAATATGTCCTATATTTGCCACCATTTCAATTTTAAAATGTCAATAAATTGACTAAAACAAAGACCCCACTAAAGATCCTTTATTTTATCTTGAATATGTTGTGTCAGTTTGCATCTTTTTGTAAAATTTCTCAAGGAATTTTATAAGCAATGTTTTTAATTTTGTTTTCACACAACGTGTATGTTGTGTCAGTTTGCGTCTTTTTGTAAAATTTCTCTAGGAATTTTATAAGCAGTGTTTTTAATTTTGTTTTCACACAACGTATCTCATACAAAAGTGAATTTTATGGCCAGCAATATAAAGAGTATCCCAAGGACTTTTATAAAGATGTTAAGCAATACTTATTTGCTCTATAATGTAGCAGCTGGCTTTTATGAAACTATATATTTTTGTCATATAACCAATTGCTTTGCTGTAAATGTATTCAGTAGTACAGAGCTTTCAGCTGTCAAAGTGTTTCCAAAGGCTTTTGGTACAATTATATTGATTCTGAATATTCAGTATGTAATGACAATTGTAATGGTACTATTATTAGAAGTAGGTTTTTTGGGGTTGATAACTTGGAGGTGACTTCAAAATAGAAACAGTTTATCATTATTACATAATTGTATTTTTACGTGAAGTACAAACTGCAAGAAGAAACGTGAAGTTTGCTCATCACGTGCTTATTTTATTCCTGGAGAAGAGCAGATTATGGTTCAAGAAATCAATCTTAGTGTCTGCAGGTGACATTTCTAATGGTTCTGCTATTGATTTGAGTTTGACATAACCTTTGCTTTTTATTGCCAGTACAATACTGGGTTTGTGCCACTCTGTACTTGGTCACTGCATACTTATGCAAGAGAGGAAGGACAAAACAGGTGAAGTTCTGTGGGGTTGCATTGACATGGGGAGAAGCAGCAAGAGGTCAGATGACTGTGAGAAGGTGATTGGACTTCTGTTTCTGGGACTATACACATGCTCTTTTTTAGCTAGGTATTTGTAGCATCATTCTTTTATCTGAACCTGTCATGGCAATTGAGGGACAAGTGGAAATGCAGTCACTTTGGTTTGAGGTGAAAAAAAAAAAGCCTAGGATCTTTGAAACTTGTCAACATCCTTTTAGAAGTTAAAATAGTGATCCAGGACTACAAGAGACAATGCTTTCCTAAGAGAGACCAGAAACTCAGAAGTGATGAAAAACAGTAAAAAAAAAGATAAGAATGGGGTAAATACTGTCAATTCATAAGAAAATTTTTCTATTAAATTGTTTTGCTATTGAAGATCTGCAAAGAATATTGAACAGGGAGAAACTTTTCCTGTTCAAAGTAGCTTATCAACAAAGCAGTTAAAACTTGAGATCATATCACTTACTGAGTTATTTCATAAAATCATTATTCTTATCTATTAGGAAGAAAGCCATAACTGTTGTATTGACAAAAATTCCTTGTAAATATAATTTTTCAGAAGCTGTCTAGAACACCAAGGAAAGAGAGAGATAGATGAAAACTTCTGTGCTAATATGGATGATGTTTGTAATAGCAATGCATTGCAAGGTTGACGTAGAGGTCTTGACAAGATATTTTCTGGTATTGAAACTTACACCTTCAAAACATAATTTTTTTCAGCATAAATTTCTAACTTCTGGCTGAAATGAAGCCCCAGAATTTTCCGCTCAGCCCTGATAACCTCTCAGCTGGAACTGGAGGTTCCATGCCATGGTTGACAGTTGGTCCCACAAGAAAGAGGTAACATTGTGGTCTCCATTTTTTTCAAGATGCCACAATGCATCCTGAGATTCTTGATCTTTTGATATTTGTTATATGTTTATTCTTCTATAGCTATTCATATCAAGCATCCTAGGCAGGTTCCTTAGCTAATTTTGAAAGCAGGACAGTGGGCTGGATAGACTTGTGATCTGATAGCACAGACTGTACTGTTCATTCTGCTCCTTTTCCTCTTTTTGTCCATGAAAATCACCTAAGGACTCTAAGGACTCATTCTTTTCTACAGATCTCCTTTCTCACTCTTACCCCTGAAAACTCACTTATCTCTGAGAGCCCTTCTGAGGATGTCTACTGATCTCTTGTTTTCTCACCTCACCTGTCCTCCTGCCCTGTGCCCTCTGTGCTGTCATTCCATAAATTAGTTCTTCATATGCCTCCATAGAGGCTGGTGGTACACACAATAACACCACTGTTTTCTTTCCTTACGTCGAGTGGAGCTTACTGGAGTCTCAGATCCCTTTGCATGATCCTGTGCTCAGTTAAATCAATGCTAACAGGAATCACAGGATTTTAGCCTATGGGTGGTTTTTCCCTGTTTATTTTCTTCACAAGCTGTTGAGAAGTTTAAGCCTCTCTACCATGTTCCATTTTCAAGTCAGGAACACATATAAATTCAGAATAGGTGCATTTGTCTTGCCTTCCTCTGTATTTGGGAATTCTCAAATCTCACAGTGTAAAAACCTCTTGACCTACTTTTCCCTGAACTCTGTTCTGCAGTCCACGGCAGAACACACAAAGAGAAACCAAGACAAACATATTTCAGAACAATGATTTCCCCCAGTTGGTTTCCTGCACGGCTGTTTGCTCTGTCACTGTTGAGTCCTGATCAGCAGAAATCTTTGTCCTGTATAAAAGTTTCTGTGAAGCTAATTTAGGGCACAGCAAGGGTCTCATTTAAACAAAACAAAACCCAGGCAAAGTGCAGAACACAGTAACACAAGCCTTTTCGTTTTGTGTCAGAGAAATGTATAAATATTTTACTGTAACTGTCTAGGAGGTTATGATGAAATATCTGTTTCTCTGGAAAACAGAGAAATAATCTTTCCTGAAGTTCATATTAGCCTGCTGTTAGTGCAATCAGCTTTATGAGAGAGTAATACTCAAGGCTCTGAGACGGGTCATTTTGGATAATGTATATTTTTAAATTTGTTTGGGTTTTTTTTTTCAGGACGTCTTTTTTAGGTCTGAAGACTTTCATTCTGTCCTAAAGTCTTAAACATAAAAAGTTAAGCTATTTTTTAAAAATCTTGTAACATTTCTCTAAATGGGAAAATGACCTAATGTGATTGTAACCAGTCCATAGCCCTGTGAAATATAAACATTGAGTTTCTGGGATCTACTTAGCCCTAATGATCGAAGAATATAGAAAAAGACTTTTACAGAAGCCTATGTGATACTGTACAAAGGCTTAGCTTCACATTTCCTTATTGATTCATCTTTCTATTTGGCAACGTTTATGAATTCTTTACTAGACTGCAGAATTGTAGAGATTGTCGACTACTATAACATATAAAATATTTTCGGCCATTAGTATTGCTCAAATAAACTACAGGTTTTCTTTGCATGGTACTTTGTTAATTTATTTGTAGGTATTGAAAAGTCAAGCTCGTTAGAGGCTTCAAATTTATGGAGAACATTGCCCTACATCCACTAATCCCACCAGGATTTAGTTGGTAGATACTTCATTTTTGAAACCCAAGCAGTGAGAAATTTAAAGCAGCATGGCATTCAGCAG
>NW_008684169.1:0-1668 GCF_000695815.1 Acanthisitta chloris
ATTGCTGCAGCTCCCTTGTTGTCTCCTTCCTGTAGCCCTGACAGGGAAGGCTTGGAGCTGCCGTTGTTTCCTTGCTGTCGAGCTTGCCATCAGCTCGTCTGCAATTGCCCTTTCCGCACTGAACTCCTGCTCACTTTTCTGTATAACAGCAGTGTTATACAGACAGGATGCTGTTGCAGGAATATCTGTGCATGCTTTCCCTTCCTTAGCTCTGGCATGTGTCCACAGGACACTAGTGGACTTTGTGAAGTGTGTGTGGTCCTTGGATGTGATAATTCAGTAGTGGCAGCACTGAAAGCAGTAGTGGCAGTACAGCGCTGCTGATACTTTAGCCACACTTGTAAGGACTTAGTATCTCTGTAGACAGACTTCCTGAAATGTGTAAGGTGGGATTTCCTGGGAGAAAGAACTGCAAGGGTGAGACCAGCTCAAAACTTTTATAATAAGCAGTTCTGGGCCAGCTGGCTTGTGCATACAGGGTGGTACTGAGCTACTGGTGGCAAGAGGTGCTTCTTTCCTGGCTGTTGTCCTGGGAAGCATGGAGCTGCTTCTGGGCAGGATGGATCTTCTAGGCTCCAAAGGTCTTGAGGCTGTCAGCATTATCTGTCCCAACACACTTGTGTGCTGTTGAGAAGTAAGTCAAGGTAGCCTGGCCTATTCCTTCTGCCGGCTGCAGCTGTGATGCATGGATTCAGCACTTCTTCCTGCCCGTGTAAGGAGCCCTCTCCTTGAAAATTTATGTGCCCACTGTTGCTCTAGTGATAAGCCAGGCTTACCTTCTCTCTGGGAACATATGCTTTTATCTAAGAAATTTGTAAAAGAGCTGATGACCCTCTGGGACAAGGTGTCTGTGTGACTAAGGTGGGGGTAGAAATAAGGGAGGTTTTTGTCTATGATAAATTGGATTTACTCATGTAACTAGATTGCTGTCTGACTAACCTGTAGCAGTAGAAGCTGGCAGCTGCTTTCATGGGTCTTCTTGCAGCTGAGGAGTGCAATGGTAATACTGTACTCACTGTGTCAGCACTGTCCATTCACACTGCTGTACAGCTGGTGAAAAGCAGTGTTCTGAGGAGTATCTCACACCCCATAGCTTCCTTCCTCAGTTGTATTAAAGAAGCTTTTTGCTTTTTGGAGTGCTAGTAAACTCCTCTCTGCTTTACTGCTTAGAGGTGCCTTGAGATGTGTATCAATATCCCTGGCAACCTAGGAGCGGAAATACCTGTCCAGCCTTGGGCTGTGGTCAGCTGACTTGTCATCAGTAGGAAGGTTTTTGCCCAGTTTTTCCATTAGCAGTAGAAGTGAAGTCTATCTTCTGGTGCCTATATATGTTCTAGGCACTTGGCAGCATAGAAGTACTCTAAAGGGGAGAACAAAAAAGGGTTGTAGTAAGCGATGTTTAGACTTGAGAGGAGTTCTGTGGTTGACCTGGAAGTGGCAGTAGGCTAATGATCCTTGCAGACTAAAAGGATTTCCAGTAGGAAGAGAATAACATTCCCTTTTTCCTTCTAGTTGAATTAGCAGAAAAAGACAAATGTCTTATCTTCCTGATGAAAGGAACCCAACAGCTCTGCTGTGTGGGATGTCCCTCCTTCTTAATATCTCACATACTAGCAAGAAAAAAACAGTGTCAACTTCTTTCCCACCTCAGAAAAAAATTCAGCAAAC
>NW_008684169.1:1721-11784 GCF_000695815.1 Acanthisitta chloris
TAGTTAGAGATATGATGAGTGGAGGTAAACAAGTAAAACCACCTTTTAGGTGGTTAGTTTGTCTCTTAGTCTTAGAATCATTGAGTGGCTTGGGTTGGAGGGGACTTTAAAGATCCAATCTCCCTGCCATGGCTAGGGACACCTTCGACTAGACCAAGTTGCTCAGAGCTCCATCCAGCCGTGAACACTTCGAGGAATGGGGCATCCACATCCCTTAATCTTAAGAGTCTTAGTTTCTGATGATGGGTAATTAATCATTTGAAAGGCTGGCTCACTAATGAACTAACAATGTTGACTAATTTCAACAGCTGAGCAACAGAGGGAGGTCAGCATTGAAGTCTGATTTAGGCGTAAACATCTGCAGCTGTTGTTTATTGATTCCTGAGTAGGAGGTGTGCTTTTCTGCTCTCTTGGCCTTTCCAAAGACCTTTCTGTAGAGTCTGGTAGAGATAACTGCAGGAGAAGTTTTGGACGAAGTCTCGTTACTTGAAAGTGGCTCTGGGTCATTTAGATTCTTTAAGGATGACTGTCAATATCTAGGCCTGTGCTAGGACATCCCTCTGGCAAGAGGGCTAGTGACAAGAGCTGACCCATCACCATGAAGTGGATAATTTGCTTTTTCTGGGTTTCTCATGCCTCTCTGAACATGTCAGTAGGAAGATCTGGGGAACTTCAGGCCTGCAAGCCTAACCTCGGTTCCAGGCAAGGTCATGGAGGTCACCCTGAGTGCCATCACATGGCAATGGAGGGCAGCCAGAGGTTCAAGCCCAACCATCATGGATTTATGTTGAAGGTTGTGCTTGACCAACCTGATCTCCTTCTATGACAAAGTGACCTGCTTAATGGATGAAGGGAAAGCTATGGATGTGGTCTATCTGGACTTCAGCAAGGCATTTGATACTGTGTCCCACAGCATGTTTCTAGGAAAACTGTCTGGTCATGCCTTGGATGGGTGGACTCTTTGATGGGTAAAAAAACTGGCTGGATGGTCAGGTCCACAGGGTTGTGGTGACTGGAGCTAAATCCAATTGGCAGCCAGTCACTAGCGATGTTCCCCAGGATTCGGTATTGGGGCCAGACCTGTTTAACATTTTTGTTGATGATCTGGATGTGCGGATTGAGTGCACCCTCAGTAAATTTGCAGATGATGTGAAGTTGGGTGGTAGTGTTGATCTGTCTGAGGGTAGGAAAGCTCTGCAGAGAGACATGGGCTGACCTGATCAGTGGGCTAAGGACAACTGCATGGGGTTCGATAAGTCCAAGTGCTGGGTCCTACACTTGCGACAAAATGACCCCATGCAATGCTACAGGCTCAGGGAGGAGTGGCTCAAGAGAGAAAGGAACTTGGGAGTGCTGGTTTACAACCAGCTCAATATGAGCCAGTTGTGTGTCCAGGTGGCCAAAAAGGCCAATGACATCTCAGCCTGTTTCACGAACAGTGTGTCCAGCTGGCCTAGGGAAGTGATCATCCCACTGTACTTGACCTTGGTGAGGCCACACCTTGAGTACTCTGTTCAGTTTTGGCCCCCTCACTTTAAAAAGTACACTGAGGCGCTGGAGCGAGTCGTGTGAAGGGCAGTGAGGCTCATAGAAGGTCTAGAACACGTTGTATGAGGAATGGCTGAGGGAATTGGGTTTGTTTGGTCTTGAGAAAAGGGGGTTCAGGGGTGACCTCATGACAAGTTGGGGGTTGTTCTGTTCTGCCATGCTTGCAGTGAGAGGACTAGAGGGCACAGTCATAAGATGAGACAGGAGAGATCCAGATTAGATATTAGGAAATTTTTTTTCCCTATTAGGATGGTCAGGCACTGGAATAGGTTGCCCAGGAGGGTGGTAGTGTCACCATCCCTGAAGAGGCATCTGGAGCTAGCACTGGAAGATACAAGTTACGGTTTAGTGGTTACAGCAGAGCGACAGGTTAATGGTTGGCAGCAGAGGTCTCCTCCAACCTTGATGATTCTGTAATTCTATGTGCTTCCTAAACACTGCTGCAAACTACAAGGACATAAGACTGAAATCCTCTGAACTGAGAAAGTTCAGAAGTAAGGGAAGTTGTCTGATCATAAAGAAGTGCTTCAATTTTCGCTGCCACAGATACACAGCCTTAAGTGGCTGAACTCTGCCATCTCTGTTTTGCATTCATTAAAGTGTGCTTTTCATGCTTTTTTTGGGTTTTTTGAGCCACTGAGTAAGAATACTACTTTATCCTGAGTCAGAGAAACCTGGAAAACAGGAACACCTGCCTGTGTCTCCTGTTGGGTTTTGATTCAAACATGGGTATAATCTAATAATTCAGAGCCTCTGTGACCTAGAAGTCTCATAAACCGTAGGCTGCTGTTTAAGAACAGCGTCTAATTCTACTAGAGCAGTTGATTGTGGCAGAGCGAAGGAAAACCTTCTGTGCTGTTTTTTTGAGGCCATTGAAGTAGACTAGTCACAAGTTTTCTGAATCTTAGGAAGAGGGATGCAGAGCTTTTGTTGTCTGAAGTAGAGTATCTTCATCCTGACTTGTAGAAGGGAGCAGTTTTAGGAGTCAGGATACCTTGACTTCTGAGCAGCATCTTACCTCCTAAACAGAATGGACATTTCTAGCTAAGTACTTGACTTTCAGTGACACTACAGCAAATGTGCAACACTTGAGTTGTAGATTCTTGTCTCTGAAGCATTTATGTATTGACGAGGTCTTTCTGTAAAGGTCTTTCTATTCCCCTGAAGTCTAATTGTATAAAATGTTGTCTTGATACCTGACTGCCATCAGGGTTTTTTGAGCTTATTCTGCCTTTACCCTTGCTAGGCTTCAAATAGGTTCAGCTTTAGCTGTCTCCTTATGTGCTACTGACCCTGTTTGTTGTGGGTTGTTTTTTTTTAACTATCGGGTGAGGGGGAAACATGCAGGAGCAAAACAGTTCCTCAGGATGCATGGCACGGTCTGTCGTGGAGTTAACTGTAAAACTGAAAAACTGAGGTCTTGCTGTCTTAGGGAGCTTTTGGAAGACATGCAGGCTAACTGAGATCTGGTTTTCAGAGCAGATCCTCTGCTGAAGAGGGTAAGACAAATGGGGAAGTGTCAGTGTGGATTTCTCTCCTTTTTTCCCTTTTAAGAAAGAAGGAAGTTCTGCTTGCACATGCCTACTTGACTCAGTGCACTAGGTTGTCACTTTTGATAGTGATTCTGCTCTGTGCCCTAGGGCAAACACTTTGACACTGAGGAGAAAAGGCATTATTAATGGCTTGCTGAGTTCAGAGCAAAGGTGAGAAGTAACTTGAATTTTGCTGTGTGAAGACTTGGGATTCAGCCCCACTGGGACTGTGCAGATTTAATAGCCTGCTCCTAAGCACTGGAATATGCTAGGCTGTGTAGATCTAGAAACCAAGTGTTCTGCGTGGGTTACTTTCACTGTCCTCTAGCTGTGGTCCTTGTAGTCCCTCTAGGCTTGTATCATGAGAGTATCTTCCTAACATGGTGACGTTGACTAGTCTTGCTCTGGTCTGCCTTGAGACTGTCAGCTGTCTGATAGTGTCCAGACTCCCAGCACTGGTTTCTTGCCTGGGACTCTAAAAGCTTTCATATCTCACCTGTACTAGGGCTCAGATGTCCTTGTCCTTTTTTGGATATCACTGGCTACTTGATACTGTACTTGTGGCCAGCTACCTCACTTTCTCAGCTTTTCTTCTTGAAAACTGTGCATACCTTGTATTTGTCTGTTAACTCTAGACAGCTGATGTGAGCTTAAAGGCTGTTTTACAGGTAATACGTCAAACAGATACCAGAGCTGATGTGGCTTGCAGTGAATGCATAGCTTGATTTTGCTGGTTCATGGAGATGGATATTCAAACTCCTACTGCAAAATTCTGGTTACTGTCTGAAAACTATTGCATGCATGCTCATCTGCTTCAAAGCTACCACCCTGGTGAATTCCTAGACTTCTGTTAGCACCTGATCAAGTATAAATACTTGCAGTGTTTGCTGGAGTGCTGTTACTTAGCACTTATTCTGAAAGGGAGCCTGGTACCCTTCCAGCTCCAGAAAATATGCTGAGAGTTTGAAGCTGTACTTCCAGCCTCCTTGGCTGCTATTTTATAATTATTGCTTTTAACTTTATCCACCCACAGATGAAACCAGTTTGCAGTGTAATCTGAAAATTTAAAATAGATCTGCCTGAGCTTCTACAAACCTCTTCCTTCTCTGACTAAATGAGAACTGTTAGACCAGCATCATGTATGGTTCTTAAAGGACGCTGGAGGTAAATTCTCAGTTTTGAGAGAGACTGAAGTCTGCAGAAGGTCAAACTGGAGTTGGTGAACTTGTGAAACAATGACAGTATGGATGAGTTGTTCTCTGGTCTAGTCTACAGGAACACAAAACTGACAGTCACAGAAGTCGGCGCTGGAAAGCACCTCTGCCTATCTTCTAGTCCAAACTGTTGGCTCAGATAGAGCACGCTGCCCAGGATGTTGTGAATTTGTTTTTCAGACATCTCTCTGGGTATCCTGTTCCTGCATCCAGTCACCCACTAAGTAAAATTTCTTTCTTGCCTATAAGTGTAACTTGCAATATTTCACTTTCTGTCTGTTGTGTCTTAGGCTGTTGTTGAATCCACTGAAAAATCTCTCCCCTCCTTCTGTACACCTTTCCATCAGGTATTTATCCATATTGGTGAAATCCCCTGAGCATTCTCATCTCCAGGCTGTTTGCCTGCTTTGCCATGGAGTCGTATTGTTGGCTCTTGGTCAACTTTTTCATCAGTGTCTGGTTTGGTTTTTTTCATTCCCTCTGCCAAGCTGCTTTTCAATGAGTCAGCCTTCAGCACATACTGCTGCATGGGGTTGCTTCTGCCAGGTGCAAGACTTTTCATTTCCTCATGTTGAATTTCATGAGGTACCTGAGAGCCCATTTCTACAGCCTGTTGAGGTCCCTCTGAATGACAGCACACACACATGATGTGTCAAGCATGCTACACAGTTCTGTACTCTCAGTATACTTGCTGAGGATATACGCTGTTCCACGATACATGTAATTATTTCAGATGTTGAAACAGTAGTGGCCCTAATAATATCTGCTGATATACTCCACTAGTGACTGCCCTTCTGCTGGAATTTGAGCCTAGCAGTTCAGCCAGTTTTCAGTCGGCTTTGCTGTGCATCTATCTAGCTTGTGCCGCATCAGTTTGTCTAGGAGGATGTATGGGAGGTGGTGTTGGAAGCCTCTTCAAGTTGAGATGAAATGTGTTAAAGCTTTCCTCTTGTACACCAGCCCAGTGATATCTTCATAGCAACTGTTGTGTTGGTTATGCATGACTTCACTTAAGCCCATGCTGATTCCTGATCGCCATATCCTTTGTGAGTTTGGAAATGGTTTTCAGTATTTGCTCAATCACCTTTCTGGAGTTTGAGGTGAGGCTAACTGTCTGGTGGTTCCTTCCCTGTATCTGCCACCTTGAAGACAGGAGTGACACTTGATTTCTTTCAATCCTGAGGTATCTCCTTTCATCACCATAGTAAGGATAAGAAAGTGGCAGTACAGTGGCATCACCCAGCTCCCTCATCACCTCAGTCTATCTCATCATGGGTTTATGTCCGTACAGGTTGTTGAAATACTCCCTAATCGAGTCATTCCCCACTGATGATGAATTTACTTGGTCCAAACTTTCATTGTGCTCAGGGGCCTGGGTATTCCTAAAGGCTGGTCATCTCAATGGAGACTGAGACAAAGAGAGCACTGTATACCTTGGCCTTATCTGTGTCCTTTGTCATCAGATCCTCTGCCCCATCTGAACTGCATTTTCCTGTTTTTCATTTTGGTTCTTATGTACCTGTGGAAGTCATTCTTGTTGCTGTTCTCATCCTTTGTCAGATTTGGCTCCATCCCATTGAACCTATCCTTGAATGCTCAGACAGAATCTCTGTGTTCCTCCTGGGTCAACTGTGCCTGCTGCTGCCTTTTTAAAGCTTGCATTTTGTGTTTGAGTTTAGTCATGGTGGTAAATGGTCAGAATTGTCCAGAGCTGCTTTAAGACAGTGCAGAACTGATGAGGCTGGTTGAGAAATGAAGACAACTGTTGTGCAGTGCAAGTATGGCCACAGTCACCAAACCCCACCTATAGCTTGGAAGTGAGTGGTTTGGGAGTGCCAAAATTCATAGTATAAGAAGGGGGCTTCAGGGCAGAAGAGGCTGGAGGAGGAAAATTCCTCTACAGGGGAAACACCTCTGCCTGCTTGGGATCAGATGATGAATTGTTTCTCCTCCTTTCTTGAAGGGTTACCTTTAGGTGAGCTTTGTTCCTCTGACTGTGTTGGAGCATACCTGGCAGTATTTATGGATTACTCTTAGATCCCTGTTACTATTCTTTCTGTCATGATGCACACCAACATTATGTAGCTAATGCATTTGCCTCCAGCTCCTGAACCTGCTTTCCTGTTTCTTCTATGAACTGCAGTGTTGGTGAATCTGAAGTAAGTACGTACTTACGGAATGCAGTCAGACCTATAGTACTGGATTGGTAGACTGCACTAGTTGTGCATCTCCTGCTCAACCGAGTTCTCCTTTTTGACTTGACCATATTTACAGTGCTGAACTGACTATACTCAGAAATTAAGCTCAGCCACACCCAGCCCCTCTCAGGTTCAGCTGGAATGCAGGATGGGTTATTTTCTGCTGAGTTCCCGTACCAGCAATGCAACAGTCAGGAAGCTGTGTTCATGCATGCAGGTCTCCAAACACCATTGCTTGATTTCCTGCTCACTGGGATGGACAAGTTTTGTGGTTGGAAAGGTGTTCTTGAAGATTTATTCTTCTGGATGCTTCTGCAGGGACATGCGCCTTCATGTGCAGATCCCTGAAGAGGGCAAAGTCTGCTCCCTGGACGTCTATGGTTGTGATTGTGCTGGTTGCTTTACTCCTTCCTCTTAGAATTCTGAACTACACGAGCTCATGGTTTATGTGGCCAAGGCAGGCCCCTACCTTCTTTGTAAGACTAAAATTCAGCAAAGCATCTCTCCTTGTCAACTAATTAATCAACTGTGTTATCAATGCACTTCAGAATTTCCTAGACTGATGTCAGCTCTGCTCTGTTGTCCCTGCAGCTAATAATGTGTGATTCAAGTTACCCATAAGGTCTTTGAATCTGAGGCTTCTATGAGTAAATCCTGCCCTTGTTTCCAGAAGTGTTTGAAGGACATAAGAAATGTTTTCTCACTTGGATGGTAGGATTGCTAGGTTGGTTGAACAGTCATTTGTTTCAGAATTCATTTATTTATGAAGATGTTCTCCTGAGTTGTGGGACATCCTGTGGCTCTGCCAGTGACTGCACTGAGTAGTTATGTTGCATAGGAGATGTGCGTTAAATCGCTGAACCACGTTCCTTAGGCCAGGAAGCTTTTAGATACAAGCAGTTGTCTGCCACATGCTTCCTAAGTGGACCATCAGCTCTCAAAGGCTGAGCTTAGTTATCACCATGTTTAAAGGAGCTGCTGTCTCCTCTGTTGCATTGTGTGCTTCAGGCAGCTCTTTCCTAGTCTTCTGTTTAAAGGGACTTACATACACATAGCATGGCTTTCAGCATGCCATTAGTACTTTATCCACAGTCAAGCTGTGGATTGAATCCATTTTCTCTCTTTCATAGTTTCAATGACTAGAACTGCTTTCCATAGCTCTTTTGTCTCTCAAACTTGATATCAGTTGGATTGGTTAATACCATGGTATCTTACAAAAAGAGTGCGCTGGTCTCCTGTTTTGCTTTTATCTGCTCTGAGGTTTGGTGTAGAGAACCACGTTATAACAGCGTGTTGGTGCACATACTTAGTTGCCTTCAATTATAGCAGTGCATAAGGGTGCTTTAATGGTATCTTACAACACAGGTGCTCTAGTACCTTTGTAAAACTTAGTGGCCTCTTTATGACACATAACTACCCAGAACAGTGAGATTCTCTGGAATGGGTGATTCCCTTCTCTAATAAACAAGGTGAAGGATAGCTAACAACTTGGAATGAACACTTTCATCAGTATAACTGTCTTAGTACCATTACTTTTTTAATCTCTCTTGGTAAAACTAAAAATAACTTTTTATGTGTAGCAGTATTATTATTTATTGGCTCTTGCCTCAGCTTAATGGAGGGAGGGGTGTATACTTTGAATTGTGTTACACTGCTTTCCTAATCTTTTCAACATGATTACTTCATACATAATGAGACAGCTCTGAGTATCTGTTTTCAATACTTACATAGAAGAACTTGATTCTTTAGCTGGGTTTCAGAAGGGTGAGTTTTGGCAATAACTTGTCAGCCATGGTGGAAAAAGTTACTCTTGGTGGTCGGAAAGAATCCTCTGGGCTGCCTGTGCTGGAATGCTTCAAATGTACCCGAGTTGCTGAATGCTTTCTGAACAACTTCAAGGGGGAGAAGGGGATAACCAGATTGATTAAGAAGCTCTCTTACTAGAGTTGTGTGGGCACCTCCTTCTTCTATCAGTGCCTCAGGGTGGCATGTCGCTGTAATTAGTGGTGGGAGGGGCAGAGATTAAAAGAGTGCAGGTTTCCTGTTGACACACTGATCTGGGAGACACTGGTTCCTAGATTAACATGCAAACTATTGTCCTGGTGGCTTCTAGCATTATGGTCTACTCTTGTGGTATCTTAAACGTATGGTCTGATTGTCATACAAGCCAATCTGCTCCTTATCTGAGTGGAGAGACTGGCCTCTGTAAAGTAGGTCAGGAGCTGTTACAGTGCAGTGGGATTTAGCGCTGCTACATGAAAATCTGCTTGCAACACCTGAACTGCATCTTTGAGATTGTCATTTGCATGTGGTTTTCAGTCTGCAGAAGGCAATGCACTAATTAAATACAGCATTTGATGTTGTGGATTTCTCAGAAATAATTTCACTGAGACTTGTTCTCTGCTGACTTTGAGAAGGAGCTTAAACACTGAACTGTACTGACTCTAAGCTGTGACTGACTTGACTGCTTGAGCCTGGGTTGTAGTGCAGCTGAGACTCCCAAGTTCTTGTGTCTGGGGAAAACTGCTCCATCACTAGGATTAAGTGGGGCAGAAAACTCCAGACTCCACTGTGTAGCTGTTGGCATCTGTGTCTATGAAGTAAAATCTGTGTGAAGTTATTCTTAGTAAGAATTTACTCTTAGTAAATTATTGAAAAAGTTCCCCCCCCCCCACTGTTTCTGTTCCACATTACTAAGGGCGATAACTGACTGCAAGGTAGCTACTAGCAGTGCTGCATTGACCAGCTAACACAGAAGACAAACCCAGGGAGCTGCAATTACTTTTATGAGTTAGCATTTCCAATGCCAGTCCAACTTAAATGGCCTTCAGAAAGGGCAAGAAGGAGGACCCGGGGAACTCCTGACCAGTCAGCCTCACTTCAGTTCCTGGAAAGATAATGCAATGCCTCATTCTGGAGGCCATCATTATCTACAGGGATGATAAGGAAGAGATCAGGAGTAGTCAGCATGGACTCACTAAAGAGAAATCATCCTTGACCAACCCAATTGCCTTCTACAATGAAACAGCTACCTGGATGGATGAGGGGAGAGCAGCAGATGTTGCCTACTTTGACTTGAGCAAGGCTCTGACGCTCTCACAACATCCTCATAGGGAAACTCAGGAAGTGTGGACTGGATGAGTGGACAGTGAGGTGGATTGAGAACTGGCTGAACAGCAGACCCTAGAGGGTTGTAGTCAGTGGCACAGGGTTTAGTGGGAGGCTTGTTACTGGTGTTGTCCCCCAGGATTCAGTACTGGGCCCTGGTATTGTTTAACCTCTCTATCAGTGACCTGGATGAAGGGGCAGAGTTTGCCTCCACAGCGAATTTGCTGATGACACAAAGCTGGGAAGAGTGGCCAATACTCCACAGGGCTGTGTAGCCCTTCAGAGGGACAACAGCAGGTTGGAGAGATGGGCAGAGAGGAGCTGTTTGAAATTCAACAAAGGCAAATGCAGGTCCTGCATCTGGGTAAGAATAACCCCAGGTACCAGCACAGGCTGGGGGCCAACCTGCTGGGAAGCAGCTTTGTGAGGAAGGACCTGGGGGTCCTTTATGGGAAACAAAATG
>NW_008684169.1:11797-36974 GCF_000695815.1 Acanthisitta chloris
GCCAGCAGTGTTGTGACCAAGGCCAGTGTCATTCTGGGATGCTTGACAAGAGCATTGACAGCAGCTTGAGGGAGGTGATCCTGCCCCCATGCTCAGCCCTGGTGAGGCCGTATCTGGAGTGCTGTGTCCAGTTCAGGGCTTCTCAGTACAAAAGTGACATGGAGCTCCTGGAGTGGGTTCTGCAGAAACCAAGGCCAGTGTCATTCTGGGATGCTTGACAAGAGCATTGACAGCAGCTTGAGGGAGGTGATCCTGCCCCCATGCTCAGCCCTGGTGAGGCCGTATCTGGAGTGCTGTGTCCAGTTCAGGGCTTCTCAGTACAAAAGTGACATGGAGCTCCTGGAGTGGGTTCTGCAGAAGGCTGTGAAGATAATTAAGGGACTGGAGCACCTCACTTAGGAGGATAGGCTGGGAGAGCTGGGCCAGTTCAGCCTTGAGAAGAGATGACTGAGAGGGGAACCTTGTGTCAGACAAACAATGTCTGTCAGTATCTGAAGGGAGGGTCCCAAGAAGCTGGAGCCAAGCTCTTCTCAGTGGTGCTGAGCAATAGGACAAGAGGCAATGGGCAGAAACTGATGCATGGGAAGTTCCACCTGAATATGAGGAATAACTTCTTTACTGTGCATGTTACTGCACACTGGAACAGGTTGCCCAGAGAGGTTGTGGAGTTTCCCTCACTGGAGATATGCAAGCACTGTCTGAACACAATCCTGTGAAATGTGCTCTAAGATGACCCTGCTTGTGCAGGGAGGTTGGACCAGATGACCCACTGCAGTCCCTTCCAACTCTAGGCATTCTGTGATTTTTATTTTTTTTTTGACAGACAAATTTGCTTTCTTTTGTAAATTGAGTTGGTCTGGGGGTGAAAGGAATGTTGCCTTCAGATGAAGCCCGAACTCTCCACCAGATATTTCATTGAAATCAAGACATACCTGTCTGTATAACCATGTCAGTGACAAAGGTTAATGTAGCTGTCTGAAATTGTTCTGAAAATAAAGGCAGTAATCCAAAATTCGTACAACAGACAAAGAAAGAGCTTAGCCAAGAGCTGTATTCAGTGTAGTCCTCAAAACATAAATTCTGTTAGCATCTTACAGCCACATTCAGAGCTTCTATACTGCTACATCTAAGAAGCAATACACAATAGCTGAGAAGTTACTTTGGCAGGCAAAGTGGTGGTGTCTATAACCCTTAAAGGCAGGTTTCTGCTGGACTCAGGTTTGTGGTTTTAGATATCTTGGCTGCAGACAACTGCACAAGTATGTGGGAGCAAAGACATTGCAAAAATGTGTAGTACTCTAGTTTGCAGGAAAACGTGCGAAATGTAAAATGTAAACTTCTAGATTGTACTTCAAATTACGGAGAGCAGACCCTAGTATGAGGATGACAACCTCTCTGCCTGTCTTGGGGTGGTCTATGGTATTATTAGTGCAGTGGTCTGTAGTTTTATTAGTGATGGGGTGGCTTATGGCACCGGCACACCTGCTTTCATCCTGATATTTAGTCTGTGCTCTGACCTCATACTGAATTGAGGTGTGAAAAAAACAGGCACTTTTAAACCACCCTTCCACTGCATATCAGCTGGGCATAGCTAGTAGCCTCTTAAAAGTGCTAGCAAGAGATCAAGCTTCTGTCTGTCACATCTACCAGGAAAGCTGGTACTACACTGATTCCATGCCCTGCCCTCATGGGAGAGTGTCGCTTTGCGCTGCATGAATGCAACTTGCTCTATCCTTCTCAAGAGCCTCTTAGGATATAAACTCCCCTATCTTAAAGTTTATCTGTGTAGCTGGCCTCACTTTTCCAGTAAGTTTGAGTGATGTGATGTGTTCCTTGAAAAGGAATATGCTGCAGTGCAGGTGTTGCTCAAGGGCAGCGAAGCATCTTCCCCATCAGTGCTGCAGATGGTGTTAGCAGCAGCCACCTTCAGCAAACTCTGGTGAAAGCGCTAACATCTGGGAATGGTAAGTGATAGACTACTCCAGACAATACTCAAACCTGTGCTTTTCTGGGTAGAACTGACGCCTTTGCTGTAGCTTTTTAGGTGCTAGTATAAGGCAGATTGTAAGTGAGGGTCTTGAATACTACCAAGATAAAGCTATGTTTTGGATTGTCGGCCAGAAATTTTGTCCCTGGAAATTTTTAATCAATACTCTTTATTGCAGTTGGTCTGCTTGGCCTCTTCACGATTTGTATTCTGACTTTCAGTGTGCTGACTAGCTCCTTTCTGGATTAGTGTACTTCACCTGAAGTCGTGTGCCAAACACCTGTATATGCTTTAGTGGCTGTCATAAGCCTAGGTTATTAAATAAAGGGTGCTTCTTCAGATAAATTAGTCTAGATCTCATGCCTTGTTTCTTCTGTCCATCAGTCTCTATAGATAGATTTCACACTGTGAGGAAGTACTGCATGACTGCTTTTCCTCAGTTACTCTCCTTAAAGCAGGCAGTGAAGCAGTCTTACTGTGTGGTTTTTGTCACTTATTTTTCTTCCAACAGATAAGCACTTTGCTTATCTTACCCCTGTGAGAGCAAATGCCTTTCTGCTGTAAAACATCTTGTATATCAGCAAACATGATAGAGGGATATAGCTTAAATTGCACCTGCGTAAAGTAACTCTGAGATCTCCTCCAAGAGAATTCCTCCAGCTCTCCAGGGTGTGAGACATCAGCATGAATTCTCTCCTTTGGATATCTTTGCCTTCTTTGCTTGTACAGTGATACTTTGTCAGTCTGACTGGCTCTCATGAAATCTCCACTGGTCTTGTGTGGGAAAATGTTGATGCAACTCATCTGAAACAGTGAGCATGAGGAAACCCACATCATAGTGCAAGCATATTTTTTCTGTTTAAATGAAGTATTCACCAGGGTACTGCAGTGCTTTCCAGCCCTCTTATCTCTTTCCTTCCTGTTTCTTCTCTGCTTCTCCCTAATTCTTTATGACTATTCTCATTTGAAAAAAAAAAAAAAGATATATTACTGTTTGCGCTCAAAAGGCTCTCAGCCAAACTGGCAGTTTAGTGACACTGAGTACATAGGTAACTGATGCAACTAAATCTACTTCTAGAGGGTGAACAGGAAAAAAACCTACATGGTATATCTGCAGAGCCTTAACACAACTGTACATCTCTAGCAGAAAAGTTTAGTTTGGACTAGCTTAAACTGTTTCATCTGTAGTCAGATATAAATCTGGTATCCTGGTTTGGGAGTGATTCCTAGTCATATGCTGGATTCAAGTATTCCTGCTCATGGTCTGAAATCCTGGCTGCTGCTTTACTATTTAGAAGGTCAGAGCTCAGGTTCTGAAAGTGAAGCTTTAAACAAAACACAGGGTGTGTTAGGCTTGTTCATTAATGAGGTGCTCTTTTGCATGTTAAAGTGGCATATGATGTTTCTGTGCACACAGCTGCAGAACCCTTATTACAAGCAATATTATTGAAACAAACTTCTTGCAGACAGACTTGGAAGTTAACAGAGCTAAAGGAGAGTAACTGGAGACAATTCAAAACGTCTGTTCTTTTCTAACTGTTTGTGAACACATCTAGCTTCTGCCATTTGTGGAGGATTTTGTGCTCTGAAGATCAAATGGAGTTATTGCCTGTTGCCGTCTACTGAAACCTGTAGTAAGAAGAAAGAACCTTCAGCTTTGCGAAAAGCTGTAAATCCAAGTCTGCCCGAATCTTAAACTCTTGCTTCCCATCAGGTCACAAGCACTTTTCTACTACTTTCTACAGCCTAAACATAACTGAATTAATCTTGCTGGACAGTTGCCAAGCCTGGCTTTTTCCTTAGAAAGATAGATAAAGCTTTCTGTAAGGACTCATGTGCTTTGAAAACAGATGGGGAAGCTAGGCTTTGATCTGGGGCTGATCATTTCAAGAAAGCAGTTCATCCTGTGGGATAAAATAATTCTTGACATTTACCACACTAAGGGGGCTATAAGATGTGGCAAGCTTGCAGATACTCCTCACACTTTCCTTCCTGTTCAAAGGGTATAGGGAACTACATGACAGCTTAGTGAGAGTTAATAAATCAAAAGTTTTTCTTATGCCTTTACATTTTGCATAATTAATGTCTGCTGCAAATAACAACCCATTTCATCTTCCAAATGCCTGGCCCCCAAAAGCTTTTGGCCTTTTATTCAGGAAGTAGCACAGTAATGTGGCTTGTTACTAATACTGAAATACTTGTGTTTACTGCTGTAAAACATCTATGAGATACCACTCATGTTCCTCATTTTTAGAGTCTTAACCACATTTAGTTTTAGTGTGGTATTGTACAGTTGACCTTCCAGACTAGGATAAGGGACCACCCTCTTAAGGACTGTGAGAAGACAGATGTATGGCCAGACTGTATGAACAGATGGTCTGATGTGGTACTTGACACCTTCTTGTGACACTTGCCTTCACCCTGGTGCACAGAAAGGCTGAAACTAAGCTGTGTTGTAGCCAAGTCCCTAAAGACTTCAGCAACAGGGGTAGGATATAGCTTATTACTCTTGCTGAAAGTGCTGTTTGCTGGAATGGTTCTGTGCCCACATTCTTGCTCTGTTTAGCTTAACTATGATGACTTACAGAAGAACAAACCACAAAGTAAAATAATCCCTCCTATAGAACTTGTCTGTTTACCTCAGAAAAGAGGTGGGAATCCTGTGGTCTACATGACAAGTCTTGAAAAGTGCTTGTATCAAGTATGTGCTGCCTCTCTGAAGCTTGTTCAGGTGTTTCTCTGTCCAGCCAAAGTGCAAAGAAGCACTGTTCCAAATACGATACCTGTATAAGCAAGAATGCTCCCAGGTCTTCAGTGGTACCACACTGCATGCCATCATGATTAGCTGCTGTATCTTAAATTCCTACTTTTTTCAGGGATGCTGAGGAGTCTGTTTCTAGGCAGCTCTGATCTACGGAGCAGAAACACTAGTCCAAATGATAAACACCAGAACAAAGTCATCAGACTCATGGTTTGGCAGCATGCTGTACTTGGATGTTTATGTAAAGTATCCTGATAACAACTTGATCCAGTCTTTATCTAGTGGCTTTTTTGTTAAATGGACAAGCTACCAGTGGTACTGCTGGAACTTCAATGGTGAGGCTTGGCTCTGTTAGATATGAGGGCTTTCTGCCCAACATTGCAGGGCCTAGAGACCCTGCAGGACTAGGAAGTGAAAATTTGGGCTTGGGTCCTCAACATGCAGCACTGTTCCTCCACTGCTAACACATTTTCAGGTGAGACCAAGAGGAATTGCTTCTGATTTGAGCTTGGTCGGCATTGCTCTTAAAATAGCCTCAATCTTGCAGTCTGATTCTAGATGATTAATATAATGGAAAACACTGGCCTCTTCTGAGGGTATCATCTTGTTTCTTCCCATTACTGGAGAAGGATGTCAGTAGCTGGTATACATGTAACCACTTACCCTTTCCCAGGATAGTGGGTCTAGTCTTATGAATTGATTGAACTACAGTAGTAGTTCTTGTTGAACTACAACTTAGCACTGTCTTGTTTCTGGATCGGTGAAGAAATGTGGTCCTTTCTCCTGGGAATGAATAGGGGTTTTGGAGTTAAATGGTGGGGGGTTTGTTTGGTTAGTTTTAAAGCTTGTAGAGCAAGACTGCCTTCTGATCCTCCCTTCTCTACTGTGTCCCCAGTGTTCTCCCTTCTCTGCATTCTATATCCCCACATCAGTGTGTTAAAATAGCTGCCCAAAGACGCTGCATGTCCCTACCTCTTGCACTTACCTCACATCTACCTCAGATGTGTGAAGAAGCAAAAGTGACCTAATAAATAAAGTATGATGCTGATGCCTGATAGAGAATGAAACTGAGCATACATAAAGAAGAAGCAAATGCTTTTTCTTTCTTGTTCTCTGCCTAGCTGGCTAGCCCTTTCCAGAGATGAGCTTGTGTGTGCTTGGAAGACCTAGCTGAACCACCTCTTCTGCTTTCTTCATGGACCTCTGCTTAGAGAGCAGTGCTATCTGGTTAAGCTGTACATTTGCTAAGGTGGGATAGATGAAAACGTTCAGTTCATGGAAGCTTCAGTACTGTCTAGCTGCATGTAACTCAGCAGAAGACTGCATGTCTCACTTGACAGTAAACCAATACCTACAGAATTTTAGACCCATTTTTAGTCTTTTTTTTAGTCAGGGTTGAATCCTGAATGCTTTCTCAGGTGTGTACTATTCCATTGGAGGAGGCTGCCATCCAGAAGACTGAATACCAAATTTTGCAAGTTTTATTTTATGGGGATCCAATCTGCTCTTTAAGTGGAGTCTTGGAAAATCTCCTGGGAGAAGATGACATCACCTGGAAACTTCCCAACTCATTTTGAATGTTACATGCAGACTTCTAATTGAATTTTAAACTTGGATGAAGTGAACTGCTTGATAGATTTAGTATCTGTTTCTGGGCAGGTTAACTGATCAAGGTGTTTGGACAGCACAAGAAAACAAAATAATGTGAAGCTGCTTCCTTACCAGATAGCAGCCTGCATAGTTGGCAGAGCTCATGCATTTTCAACACAGGCAGTTCCTACTTGCTGGCACTGCAGGGTATAACATGTGCTGCTAGAATCATTTGATCTTATGTACCCATAAATTTAGGTGTCTTGAGGAATTCTAGAAACTTCATAGGAGTGCATGAAGTGCCTGCATTGTGGTGTTTGTACAAGTGTGCACAAGAGCCTAGTACTTGACAGGAGATCATGAAACTGAAGGTCTGAATATCACATACATACACACACACACACACTGTGTAGAGAGTTTTGTAAGCAGTAGGTAACTGCTGTGACTTGAACCGTGCTGGTCTCTGATAATGCAGATAGGCACTTAAAGCAGTGGATGAGTAGCTACTTGATGCACTAAAGGTGAAGCTGATGCATGAGTCCCTGGCACAGAAGTCAGACTGTTACATAAAATAGATAATACTATTTCAGATGAATGTGGGTACAATAGCTGTACTGACAGGTAGAAACAGATTAGCTGCAGATTTCCTTTTGCTCTAGGCTCTACAGGACATACTCCTATGGTAAAAGCAGACTAGCACAGGTGATGTGGTCTTGCTTCCCCAGATGCAAAAAAAAATAAAAAAATTCCCCAAGTCCAATGGAAGAAAGCCAGTGTCAGTTAATATGACAAGGAGGTGCTCTGCTGAAAGGATTACAGCCTGATACAGCTTAGATTGCTGAGCCATCTGCTGTGGCACTTCAATGCCTACCTCTTTCTAGCAATAGCGTAAGACTTCTGCAAACTAATCTTGCCTACTGTTGAATGAGGGTTCAACAGCCATAAGCAATGTTCCTGTTGCACTTAGCCAAGAGGTTCCACCTGTTAAGAAGAAGAAATAGTTAGCTTTTAACTTGGCCTTCATCTACTGAAAACTAGCCAAGTAGCAGGATATGATGCCTGCTGTGACTGTCGGGGAGGTTTCTGCCATTGCTGTTGAGGCAGTATAGGTCAGTAATACTTTAAATGTACACATCATCTCTCCTTCCTCCGCCACCACAGCTGGCAGCTCTCCTGCTCCAGACCACAGCTGGTGTAGAAGCTTTGCTTGTTCTAGGTCTGGGGTGTTTCATCCAAGGTAGAACTGTTGCAGCCTTTAAAACCTGAGACATTCCACATGAGCCGCAACTGCAAGAGCACACTGAAGTGCAACAAAGTAGATTCAGGCCTTCAGACTTCTGCCCTGCTTAAAATGTGCATGCCGTGCCTAGTGGCTACTGTTATCTCTCAAGAAAATCAGTGTGGAAAGTTGCTACCTTCATGCAAATGGCTGCAAGCTCCGTCTTTGATCCTTCTTCCAGATGATGCAGAATTCTTATATTTTAAGCAGATTCCATCATATTCTTTAAGCTGTCCTTTGAAAGAGTTTTGTTATAAGCTTTTGAGGTCTCCTGTGCAGCCAGGCTTAAT
Organism: Acanthisitta chloris; assembly: GCF_000695815.1. NCBI lineage: Eukaryota > Metazoa > Chordata > Aves > Passeriformes > Acanthisittidae > Acanthisitta > Acanthisitta chloris. The sequence goes on from NW_008684169.1 coordinate 19,705, forward strand.
CTGTTTCTGCAAGTCAGTTCCTTTCCATACTGGAAGAATTTGACTTAAAATTTGACCAACTGCAGTTCTGGCACAGCTTGTACACTAATGCTTATTGCACATGGGCAATGATGAGCTGTCCTTTCCTTTTGGAATGAGGAGCAGATTTGTCTACAGCTACTGTGGTATCCCAGGGTTTGCTTTGCCTTTCACTCTGCTCAGCTAAATTCTCCTGTCTAGCTGAACTGCAGATTTACTGAAGTCGTCTCCTGTTGCTAATCTTATCCTGTCTTCTGCGTATTCTGTTTGTGCAACTTCAACAGAACTCCTTATCTGCTGAGTTCCTGTACCATTGCTTCTTCCTGTTGTACATACTCCTGCTATGCTGTGTCTGAGCCAGATGCTTGTATAGTCCGAGCTGTCTCATGTCTGAGCCAGCAAGCTGTGCCATGCTCATCCTGCTCTTTTGGCCTCTTAAGAGTATTTGAGTGCCTGCCCTCCTATTCTTGCTCACCTGCCAGCTAAACCTGAAACCTCTCATCTGTTGGCAGCCACTTCTGTGCATTGGGTCAGAGAATGCATCTAAGCTCTGTGTTAGTAGATACCCCTTTCCCAAAATGTCTAGGCTAAATTGTCATTTTTCTCTACTTCATAAGGCAGCCCTGAAGGTAAAGAGCAGTGCTACCACAGCTCTGCAGTATTGTCACAGGCAGAGGGCAATCTATAAAATCCCAGTACTCCCATGATGAGTTTGTGACAATGACTGGTAGGAACTTAGCTGTGTTCTTAGACATTGTCAAAGGCAGACCTTTGTAAATAGCTTTACCTTGAAGCTCTCACCTGTAATTCTGAACCTTTTAAGAAAGAAGGATTGATGAACAAAGAAGGTTTTTCCCAAACATGCTTGCTCTGCTAAACTTTGTTTAGCCACTTAGACTGTGTGAAGCTGGGCATAAGCAGTAACTATATAACTAAAACACTTGAAGTTAATGTAGTTCTTAGCTGTAGTGATGTTTCTCTGTCTAGCAACAAGGAAAATCACCCTGTGGATAAATCCATTCCTGTGCTACTAGTTAAAAGAAGCAAACAAAAAAACCCTCCTTTCTTCTCTGAAAAGAAGAGACATAGATATTTTGGACTTTCTAATACTGCTGTCAAATGTTTCTGCATATTGTACAACTCGCACATGCTGTCAGCTCCCTCTGTTACAAAACCAGAGCAGAGAACATGTGGAGTTGTGATATTTATGCAAGTGGATATGCAAGCACTAGCTGTATGGAGTAGTTGGTCTGTACTGAAGTGTGAGATTTGAAGGTGTGTGAATGTAACAGGTTGGGTATAAAGTTATTTTTTGTTGTTGTTGTCTTGGGGTTTTTTTCTCCTTACTACCGAGTCAGTTTCAAGGAATCACAGACTTCCCAAACATTTGTTTCTGCCTATAATAGTCACTTGCTGGATCTTTTAGCCTCTGTCTTCTCTCCAGGTACTGGATGATACTCTTGAAGTTGGGAGGATGGGAACGAGGACCTCTCCCAAGAAAACATTGTGTTTTCAGTGGCCTTAGGACTCCAAAAGAGAGGTGTGCCTAGACACCGGTGCTGGAGAGTATGGTCTGTGACTATCCTGTAGTGCAGTCTTGATGGCAGTTTAGGTGCTGCCTGCTGTCAGCATGTTTGGAAGTTAATGGGCTTGATAGGAAACCTCTGATGAAAGTTTGCCCTCCGTCTACTATAGGAGTCTCCAGGGATGAATGCCAACTGCATTCCAGACAACTGAATTGTTGCCACTTTGCCTGAAGCCTGTCTTATAAGTAGGTCTCTTGATTTGCCTGTTTAGTTCTGAGTCGAAGTTGGTTTGGCCTCACTGGGAACTGTTGGTTCTGCTTCCTTAAGAATAGAAGGCAGGTTGTGCTATACTGAAGGGAGGTACAGTGCTTGTCCATGGCATCTTTGAAAATACTGTGCTTTACTGTGAATCTATTAGCTGATTAAAAACTTGCTGTTTTTATCTCTCCAATACAGGATCTCAGTTTGCCCAATGGCACACCCGTGGACACTTCTAGCCCAGCCTCCTCCTCGTCTCTCCTCAACAGACTGCAGCTGGATGATGACTTGGATGTGGAAACTAGAGACCTCTTTGTTACTGTTGATGATCCCAAAAAACACGTGTGCACAATGGAGACATATATCACATACAGGGTAACAACAAAGGTACAAAGCAACATTCTTTCCTAGTACTTTCTTTGCGGAATTATTTTAGGGCATGTTCTGGACATCTATATCTTGCATTGTGTTTTGTTATCTTAAGGGCAAGGACTTGGCGTCTTTTGGTACCTTGTGAATGTGTTGAAGATGTCACTTATCTTAGCAGAACTGTTACTTCACTGTATGAAACTGAAAAAACTTTTAACATGTCAGCTTAGATTTATTTTTTTTTGTTTCTGGCTCCTCAATAGAACTGTTTGTAAACTTGCAAAGCCAGTTTCTTTCATTATCTTGAAAGCTAGTTCATTTAAGTAATCTGACACCCACTTGGTTTGAGTTCCCTGAAGGGGAGTGTGCCTTGTTGATTCACTGTTAATCATCTCACATTTTGTGACTATCCTTTTCTGAAATGCTTTAAGCTTGTAGTATTAAGTATTTACCCTGCTTCCTCTGTCAGCCATTTAACTAAACCATAATATTGATCCTCAACTGTAAACCAGCTTTCATGCAGTTGTTGGTTCAGAAGGCTGTACAGCTGATGGTAAAATAAGTAGCCTAAGAATGCTGCTGCCTACTGAAAGAAATACACTAGAGATTTTTTCAGTGTCTGTTGTAGTTCAATCATTAACACAGTCTAGTTATGGTAATAGGAAAAGTGATCTGAAAAGTCTGCTGCATTCACAACTGAAATGTGATTTCTGTTAACTAACTCATTCTCATTATCATCACCTCCCAGGTGATGTTGACATCTGTTTTGGGCACTTGTAGTTACCTAAGGCTAAAAGTGTTCACTAGCTTTGGTAGTAATATACTTGATCCTCTTGTCCAAAAAGGTTAACATTCCTCTGGCCTACTTAGATGGCAGTGTACACTGGAGAGAATATTTTCCTTTGAGATAGGGGAGACTTTACAGGCCAGAGAATTTTTAATTTTTTGTTTTCAAAATACCTACTCCAAAGTTTCACTTTCACGCCTCACAAGAGAACATGTGTTTTCTTTAAAGTAGTAGCTACCTCTTGCTACACACTTAATGCTGTCCTATCATTCATTCTTGCTCCAAGAGTCTTAACCTTGCAAGAAATACTGTATCATAACTACTAAAAATGCTAAGAGGTATCGTAGGAAATAGAGTTTTTTGGTATTTTGGTTTTTGGGGTTTTTTTGTTTTGTTAGAGCAACTTAGCCTTCAGCTATTACTTGACCAGGAGTGCGAAGCACAAAATGAGATGCAAATGGCTAAAACTGGCTAAAGTTGTTTCTTGCAGGTGGAAATGCTATTATTCTGTCAAGATAAAATCCCTCTATACAGTGGCACCCTAATAATTTTCCTCTGCTTGGAAACCTGTGTTCAAGGGTTCCCTTTGTTCTTAAAGCAGAACTCTGGAATGTGGCTCAAGTATTTACCATATTTAGATCAGATATGTTACACAACAACGCCTTTTTTTAGATTGAAAAAAATCATCCTGTACTTTTGGTTTGCATGTCTACCTACCTGTCTGTTAATACGTGTTTTATTTTGGATCTCACTGTAGCACTTAAGTCTGTGCATAATTTATTCTTCTCAATCATCATGAAGTCCTCACCTCTTTGGTTTCATTCTTGTAAAATTCTGGCTAATCTCTAGGATCAGAACCTCTAGCACTATCTACCATTGTTTAAGAAAACTGACAGTATTAATGGTTTAACTCAGTTTTGCCCTACAAACAAGGCCTCTTCAATGTCAAGCTAAATTGCCCATCAGGCATTGTAGCTGAAGCAGTAATTAAACCTGGCAAAAAGGTAGCACAGGAATAATCTTTAGAGGCCAAAGAGCAGCCATGCCAACACCTCCCTTGCAGCATTGCAGGAAAGGGATTTGAGACCTGTGAAGAGTGTTTAAGGCGGCTCTTGAGGAGGCAGGGATGTTGGTTTTTGGTTTGGTTTTTTTTTCTCTCCCCACTGAAGGATGCTTCTGGAATCTCAAACATCTGGATAAATGTAGGTCATAGAATGAGTTACTGAAATGCACCATCACTAGATGCAAGAAGGGAATTGCTAATGCTGTAATGTGTGCTTGTGGCTGTGACTGGACACCACTGTAGGGAAGGGTGTCGGCTGATCACAGTCTTGTTTGTATTGTGTGATGGTTTTTCATCTTCTTGACACAGGTCTTTCATCGTAACAGCAAAAACGAAGAAGTCTTGCAGTATGCCCCAGGCTTTTCACCTGCTGCTAGGTTTATCAGCAGTTGGTGGTGGCTGAGGAAGGATCCGAAACAGTGGCTTGCAGGAAAGCCTGAGAGAAAAAAAACTCAGTTCACTCAAACAGGGTTGTGTCTGTTTTCACAGTTTCCTAGTGAGAGCCAGGTAGTATTCCCCAGCCCATCTTCTGGATGAACACATCTAAAGAATATGATAGGAATCCCCCAAATAACAGGGACAGTGATTCAGGACTGACTCTCTTCACTCTTTCATACCTGGTTTTCTTCTTGCTAACAGCAGTTTCCTTACACAGGGAGGCTAGTGAAACCATAAAGGTGGATGAAACATGCTGAACTTAATTGGTCTTGACTGTGATGATTGAAGTGCATTGGGTGTTCTTGATGATTCACCTTTGTGCATTTTCAGATAGACTTGTGTACTCTGGAGGGATTTTATCTTTCTGCGGAGTAAGGAGGGAAATAAGGCTTGTGCTTGTGTTATGTAGTCATCTCTCCCAAGGGAAACATAAGTTGGTGCACTTGTAACTTAATTTTTGTTGTACTTTCTTGGATGGCAAGGCCTTCTTTTGTGCCTTTTCCCATGGAGGTCTGAACAGCTGAGTGCTGTTCCTCAAAGACGTGCAGTTGCTCTGCAGACTTGAAGAGAGTGTCTTTCAAACCAGCCAATACTGAAGTGGAGGTCTTGTTATCACTTTCCTGTCCTCTTTGTGCTTCTTCCAGTGTGTGCATTGGGTAAATTATATGAAACAGCTTGATTTTCTAGAGAGGAGCAGGTGAAAGTGATCTTTTTTTCAGACAGGATAAACTATTTGAAACAGAAGAAATACTGTAGTGCTAGGGACACCAGCCTTGCTCCCTTTCCCCCATGCTAATCTGCTGTTTCTCTAGTTGAAGATTTTGCCCCAAACTTAGAGTAAAATGGAGAGGAATCCACAATCAAGTATACCAAGTGGGAAACTGGAACTAGGGTACAAATGCATTTTCACACAGTCATCACAGGCAAGTTTTAGGTTTGGCTATTAACTCCTTTCAAGAAAGATAAGAATCTGATACAAGACTAAGAATTTTACACACGACCAAGATTTGGTGATTGCCTTAATATGGCCTCAAGTCAAAACTATTCCAGCAACAGAGGTACAAGTGTCTGTAACCCCATCTGCTTTCTAGTAAGTGAAACTGAGCCCAGAATGCTGCAGTGCTGACTTAGTGGAACTGTGCTGGAACCTTCAATAAATTCCTGGAAGTATCTTCGCCATTGTTTTTTAGAAGGTTGAGACCTGCCATGTACATTTCTCAGCTTCCTTTGGGAGAGGCACATGTCCTTGTGAGATGAGATTTATGGATCCTACTAAGAAAGCAGAAGGAATTTAATTATGTCAAAAACATAGACATTTCACTTCCTATTTTTATCCCTGTCCATCCAGGAGCCACTCTGACAGTCACTGGCACCACCTGAACTGGGACTGAAGCCCCTTCCCAGCCACATACCTCACACTCACAGTCAGATCAGGTTTCCTTACCAGCTCAATGCCAGGTTTCCTGTAGCAGAGCCTCAGATGTCTGGATCCTTAAAATAATTTAATCATGGCACAATAACAAAATAGCATCTCTAGGTGGTGCCTCCAAGGAGGGACCCCTAACAAAGGAACCTCATGGCTTTTGTACCCCTACAGTCTAAGCATGAGTGAGTCTGGGTGTCATCGACTCCTGCTGTGTCTGAGTGTCCACTCACCTGACTGTGCCACAGATTCATCAGTTCACAGCTTTTACGTGGGGCTCTGCCACCCTGAGCTCAACCTGTAGTTCACACTGCAGCTGCATAGTGAGCTACGTGCAATGAATGTATTCCTCAACAGTGTCCCTGGACTGTGGCAAGACCCTTTTCCCTCATGTATGTAGTCTGAAAAAACCCCACTTGTGCTAAGCTAATGATCCAAATTCTTGCAGTGTTAGTGAGGTGTCATTAAAAACTTGAAGGCCTTCATGTTCTGCCTAAATAGTCTTTGAAAAACCTATTTGCTGTCTTAATTAGACAGCCTATGCAGCAAACACTGAAATGTTGCTGCTGCTGATGTATTTTCATCTGCCTCTCTCCAAGGGGCAAAACTTGTTATATGGAAAACTTCACAATTCTGCTTGTGAAGTAAAAGGGAGCAGGAGCACTTTGCTAGAGGTGAACGGTCACTAATGTAAAGTTTGTGCACTGGGAGTTAATCCTGCTTTCCTTCTTCTAGACAGTACCTATATGGTTTTCATTAACTGTTAGCAGAATACTGGTCAATAAGCTTCTCAATGCTAACAGATGAGAGACTCTACCTTCATCCTTGTGCTACAGGATGAAGGTACACTGTAGTGTTTAGCCATTCTGATTCCTCTCATGCACTCACTGTCTGATCTCTAAAAGAGGCCTTTGGGCAGTGACAGCCAGTTCACAAAAACTCTCCTTTCTACTAAATAATTATTTCTTCCTTCTTGCTTTTTTAAAAATGTTGTTCTAGCATAATACCATTCAGTCGGTTATTCAAAACAAGTAAAAATGATGAAGTCTCAGAAATTTCATTTATACTGTGGCACTCTAACAAATTAAATAAGCTAGTGTTACTCTGAGGTGTGGCTGAGTAAGGCACAGATCTGCAGTGGATAACTGGGTCTTGGTAGCCTCTCATCTATAAACACAAATGCTCCATTGGTGAGCATTCATTATGTTAGTCCATGGACTCACCTGTGTATTGCTTACCATAGCTGGCAGGTCAAAGGAAGGAGGAACTCATCTTGATTTCTTCTTCTCTGTCTCTGCCTTTCTTTTCTAGAAGCCAAACCATTTCATAGGCTTCACATAACCATGCTGTTTATAGTGTACTAGACCTACTATTCTGTTGGTAGTGTGGGTTGCATTTAAAAGCTGCCACTTGACTTTCTCCAAATATGTGGCAATTGCTGTGAGGCTGAAATTTGTCGGGTGGTGGTTGTGGCTAGGACTAGCAAAGCAACCTTGTGCTGGACTTGGTGCCAGTTCAAAGCTAGGATTGGTGGTGCATTCCCCAGAGTGCACTGGCTTTGATGTCCAGTTGCAAACATATAGTGTGCTGGCACAGTGGACCATTCATTGCAAGATAATCTTGATCCTGCAAGTAACTAAAGTATAGCTTTCTGTGCTTCTCAGTGGGGCATAACAATAAGGGCCATCTACCTTCTAATCAAGTCTACTGCAATCCCGGACTTTTTAGCATACACCCCGAGTTGGTACAGTTTCACAAGTGCTTTTAGGCAGTTGCAGTATATGCTGTGCAAGCAGCCACATAGTCTGTCTTCCAGGCTATGGACTGTTCACGGACTGGATAAAACACTTACCATTTATGCACTTCCTTTTCTTTCCTCAGGCTTGTAATGGCAGGTTTGACTCCGTGCCTTAAAGAATAAAAGTTTAAGAGATTTAATTTAGTGCACTAATATATCTAATCAGGCATACACAAACTTCATGTAAACAAACTCATTTCTTTCTCTTGGAAAGTACAACAAAAGTAGTACTTCATCAACCCTCACAGTGGCTTATGTTCTAATCTTTTAGTCTTGGAGGAGTGTGACAAGCCCATCACTTCTGGTATGCAGGGCAGTGGTGAAACACTTTTTTTCACCTGTGGATAATGCGTGTCATGGAATAAACAGGTCATTAAATACCTTTACTTTTATTTATTGATGGTTAAAATAGTCTCGTCCTTGGAATAGGTATCTCATACAGTCTTTCCTGCAATCTTGTAACTGCCAAGAGAGTAATGTGGTGCTCGGTGCTCTCTTTTCCACAGACTTCTCCCATGAAGTTTATCTGACCAGAACATGTAATGAAGTACAAATAGATCTTAACACACCAGTTCCAAGTATTCATTTCTCATATTGCTGGCTTTTCCACTGCATGAAAGGCCAAAGGTTCTTTCTGTCATGCTGCGGGCACAATTCTGGGTATGGAGACCCCTGCGAGGCTTGTCTGGCTTCACCCTTGCCAGGGTTGGCTGAATCGCATTTGCTGCGAAGCTCTGAAGTGAGAGGCTTTGGTGCACCTAAGCATGTCCTATTCTTTTCCAGACTACACGAGCAGAGTTTGATTTGCCGGAGTATTCTGTCCGTCGGCGGTACCAAGACTTCGACTGGTTGAGGAACAAGCTGGAAGAGTCTCAGCCAACACATCTCATTCCCGTAGGTAGTAAGCAAGAATCTGCTATTAAGGACAGTTGTGTATCTGACTTCCAAGTGTGATATTTGCGTAATATGTCTCAGTACTTTGGGTATTTAGATTTAGGTATGGTACTTTATTCTCTTATAGTGGAGAGGGAAGAGCTTCCTGTTCTTGATTGATTATGAAGCTTCGATTTCTCTTAGGTGGTACACTGGAGAGGTGAGCCTTGGCAGGGCAATATGTGGTGACTACATTTGTTGTGACATAGAATCACTCAATTAATGTGTCTGCTTTTCAGACTGAGGATTGTGAAAAGCCACACAGGTACTTCAGGTTTTAGTCTCAGTCGGTTTTCAAGATGGCCTTTTGACCTGGTTTTATAGAGTAATTTAAAACTATTTGTGCTAACACTTAATAAAGCTGATGTTTAACAGCACAGACTTGGAAAACTTAGCCTCTGGCTTGGTAACTATTGCATGCCTTTAACAGGCAGAAGTTTAACTAATGAGATGAGCTGAACTACTGCAACCCTTGTTGCTGAAGCTAGTGATCTGTCTTATTTGATATGAGGAGGTTGATACTAGCTTATATGATAGGTTTTCTGTGCCATAGAATATGTGAATAAGTAGGAAACCAATGAGATCACCACCATCAGCTTTTTTGAACAAAGCAATTCAAAAAGGCCTGTAGAAGGCCTGTAGAAGGTGAATTGTTAGGAAATAGCAACCCTACTAGCATGCTTCAGCTTGTCCATCTGGGATTGGTGGGGGTGGTGTGGTGGAAGTTTCCCTGCTCTTTCTTCCTCAGCAAGGACTTGGCTATGTGAAAAGTACTCAGTAAGGTTGTTCTGGGGTAGAGTGCTGTTTAAGTCATTAATTACTCTGGGACTCGCTTCTAAGTGGAATAACAGCTGAGTTTCTCAAATATAAGAAGTACTTCACAAAATCATGTGACACCACTACTGACAGTAAAATATATTTACTGAGGGGTAAGAAAGTGAGCTAGGGAGGGTAAGGTGGAGACATTAGTCATGTGTTAGCTGCCCATACCATCTCCTCTTGCTCCCTGTTCTCTGAACAGCTGGAACTGCACAGTTAAGCTTCTACGGATTCTGGAGTATATTAACAGGTTGCTAGTCCTGCCTGAAGGCTGCAATAATAGTCCAGTAGTAGAAGGTGAGTCACGGCCAGGGAATCAAGCTGGTTTGCTGTGGCCTGGAATTCATTGCACATAGAACAGCACATTTGGCACAAGTAGCTCTAATACTGGACATGAAACCAACTGTAGAACAAGGCATTATACTGAGTGCAGATTTTCTTCTAGAAGATCTGTAAGTATAAGGATGTGCTGCCCTATTTTAACTCTATTCACAGGTTAGCTGTTACGGAATCTCCTATTGCTCTCCTACGTATAGTGGTATAGTGGGAAATTGCTGAATGCTTTATGTATTTATTGTCTAGAAGTAGGTGGAGTATTGAAGGTAAAGGCAGCTTCAGATGGACTGTGGCTTGAGTGTATGCTGAAAGATGTTTCAAACTGATCTAGGAGTATCTGTATTTGTAACTGTAGATACTGCAATCCCTGGAGGCATTCTGCCTAACAAATAACTGAAAGGGAATTGTCTTCCTAATCTCAATACAGTAACTCTGTCTAAAATCTTCCTGTGGCAAGTGATGTGTTTTCTCAGTGCAGTGGATCGTGATAGCCTACACTTAGAGCCCAAACTAAGCTGAATATGGGTTCCTTTTCATGTCTTCAGTTACTGATATTTACTTTTATTTTAAATGGTCTGAGACATTCTAATCTATTCTTTTAGAAAACAGTAAAAATTGTCTCAGATCTGTCTCTGGACTAGAAAGATGAGTCTAACATGGCTAATCATCTTGTCTTTGGATCATCATGTTTGGATACTTGAAGCCATTTTAGACTGCAGTGAACTCTGCTCACATAGAATCATAGAATTTTAGGGTTTGGAATAGACCTTACAGATCATCTAGTCCCAACATGTCTCAGCAGGGAAAAATAGGCTATGAAGATGGAAAACTGCAAGGTAGGTAATGAAGACACAGTGGAAGCAGGGTGTTGGTTAATAGCTGTATTTACTGACTACTGGGGATGGACCTCCAAAAGCCTAAAATGGAAAACACTATAACTACTGACATAGCTGAAAACCGGGTTAAATGGCAGAAGTCTTTGTACTAGAAGTGTACTCTTCCGTGGATCTAAACTGCTCCAACTGTAGTGATTATTCACTTCCAGTTTGCATGTGTTTGGTTGAACTATGGTTCTTTGAACTTGTCTTTGTCCTTTTCCTTCTGCATGTGGTGCTGACGTAGTGACTGCATTCTTTTGCTGTGTAAACTTCAGCTGGGACTCTAGGAAGAGTGAGTTTCTTTTTCCGTGAGGACTAATGCACTAAGCATTATAGTTCTGGAGAAGTCTAATGAGAAGTCTACCTTACAGTGGTTTAACTACAATGGCTGATCTGAATGCTAGGCATAATAAGATAAATCTTAAATTATAAGAACTAAGTACAGTGGTCAAAATGCAGCTTTGTTGCTGGTAGTGCTTTTCTACAAGATACAATTTTCAGCTGCATCTCACATCAGCTAGGGTATGGTGGGAAAGGAATATGTATACAGTTTTCTTTTTCTTGAATGACTTTTGTCACAGATTTTAGATGATGAAAACCCTTTGCAGAGGAGAAACCTCATTCCTGAATTGGGTGAAAATGGCTTTTGTTACTAGCCTAAGAGTAAGCAGATTGTCTGGATGGACTATTTCACAACAATGAAATGCAAAGCACAATTTTGAAACTGATATTAATCTAAAAGTCCATGCTGTCTGGACAGAACAAAAGCAGATTTAGTGGCAGAGCTGAAACTAACTATGCTTAAGCTTAATTATCCTGCATTCTGAAGTGGTACTTTGAAGTCTGTAATCTAAGTGTAACAGGAGGGACTGCATACCTAGCAAGATGGACTATCTTGAGTTTACATGTTAAGCTGAACTGCAGAGATGAAGTGAAGGACTCAAAATAGTAAGCTGAGAAAGGGGATATGTTGTCAAGACCTGTGTCAGTTACAGAAACATACTCAGGGAAGTCAGTTGTAATAAATGACCAGGCATGCTTGTGCTTCAGAAAGGATCCGGCCTGGACTACCCAGCTGTTTGCTGTGTCAAGCCTGCTGCTCTGTCTTTGCTCTGCTTGGTGCTCTCATTATCAGCCTTTAACAAGTTCAAATGCTCTAAATTGTTCAGAGGAGGTGTGGGGATAGTAAGTAGAATTGTCAAATTTTGAGTTGCCTTGGACTGAGCAGCCTTGCTTCAGCATTGGGTGGTGGGTGTGTGTGTGTGCAGCTCTGCTGGTCTCTCTTTAGAGCTGGATCCTGAACGTGGGTATCAGTAGGGGGAACAATCTAAGCTGTGCTAGAAATACTTAGTGTGAGTACTGTCTGGGCTTCCCTAGCGTGAGTCTCAGCTGAATTGCTAGCATTAAGCCAGACCAGCTAAGGGGTAGTTCTGAGCACGGCTTGCATCCCATCTGTTGTATGGTTCCTTGTTAGCAAACACAACATTTCAGTTCCTGTTAAGACTGGAGTTTGATTGCTTTGTATGTTTCTGAATAGCAGAAGCAAGTGTTCGGTCATTTAAATCTTGTGCATTTTGCTTATCTCTGACAGCCTCTTCCTGAGAAATTTGTGGTGAAGGGTGTTGTTGATCGCTTTTCTGAAGAGTTCGTGGAGACAAGGAGGAAAGCATTGGACAAGTTCTTGAAGAGAATAACTGATCATCCAGTGCTTTCTTTTAATGAGCACTTCAATGTGTTTCTCACAGCCAAGGTAAGTCAGTAACTTCTAAACATGGTCACTGACAGGGACAGCAGGGCAGGAACTTCTGCACCTCTTTTGAAACACAGGTAAAAAGGCGTTTATAAAACTACATGTGCAGATCAGAACTTCCCCTAGAATACCAGAGAGATGTTGGGGACCCTGAATATTGTGTGACAACTGTATGGGTTTCTTTTGCTTGAAGGGAGGAGGAATCTGGGCTGCAAACTGACAAATTCAGTTCTCCAGACCTGCTTGTTGCGGGGTCTAGAACATACTCCTGTTATGCAAGAGAGATGAAAAATTCAGAAAATTTCAACCTTTAAAATCCTTTTGGAGAGGAGGGAGGTAGGAGAGGATGAGACATTTCTCTTGCAGAAAGTTTGCAAGTTTCATGACTTCGTTTCTTGTCTGTGCCTTTTATACTGTGTGCATGTGTTACCCTCAAAACTAAGCATGGAAACCTCATTTTCGTTTGTACTTGGTCAACAGTTTCATGCTCATCTTCTGCATGACTCATGCAGCAATGGTGCAATTTTCTTTGGCTGTTTTTAGAACTGCATTTTAAAGAAGACTAGGAGGACCTACAATCATGCTTGGGTTTTACTGGATAGGTGTAGAGGGTTCTAAAAGCATGTCTTTCCAATCATTTCTCTAGCTCACTGCAATATGATACTTAATTTGAGCTCACTTCAGGCTCATACTCACTTTGGTGTTAGGGTGTGAATCGGTCTCCAGTACTTCTTTTATTTTCCCTCCATGGTTAACTTAATGGCTGAAACAATCTAGAAACGCAGGATTTGTTTAGCACCTTGATAGTTAAATGTCAGATAGCTCTGGTCTGCTTTTCAACTGTCCAAACATGATGCAGTTCTCTTAGCTGCTTAGTTGTCTTCTCCCACCCCTGTAAAATGAATGTTAAGGTTTTTATTCTCAGCTCTGGACAGAGCTTGCCTTGAGACGACAGAGCATCCTGGGAGGTGGGTACAAAGGATCACGTGTTCTTCTGACTGTCTCTAGTGTTTGAACTTGCTGTACTGGATCAGTGAGATGTCAGTTCAGTGTGCTGGGACTTCAGAATTTAGTTACTACAGAAAGTCAGAAGATCACCTCCTGGTTGAAAAAGAGAAACCAACCTTTCTTCAGGTTCCCTGCGTGGACCAGTGACACATCAGAATGCTTGAGTGAATAATTTTGAGTTCAAGGGTATTTTTATGATGCCTAAGCTTGTGAGTAGTGCTTAGGACATATGAAAAGCAAAAGTCAAAGAACCACTGCATTTGAATGCAAACATAATGGAAAATTATTGTAGGTGACAGAATCTTTTAATCAGACTTACATTTGACTTACGTTTAGTACTTGGAAAGAATATTTGGAAAGTATGTGATTTGAACCTGGCTGCTGGCTTGCCTTTTTTTTTTTTATTTGTGCATGTGAATGGGTCTTTTTTGAGGGTTTCTTGAGTTTTTTAAGGAGACTTAAGATTTTAGTCTAGTCTGTAATATGTCTGGATTCTTGACCACTAAGGTCTGCTTGGTTTGAGCACTTCTCTTCTTCAGGCCGTATAGGATAACCTGGTTAGAGCCCTTAAACCTGTTTTGAGGTGTTGAATACTGACCTCTGCTGGAAAGAGTAAAATGCAAAATAGACAGTGTTTTGACTAACTAAACCCGTTTTTTTCTGAAGTACTGTCAAGGTGAAATCCCTTGGAGATTGTGGCCAAACAGTCTTGTTAGCATAGGTTAGCTGAATGTTGGTTTATGCAAATGTGTAAAGCAGTGGCAAGGAAGTTTACACTTCTGCACAGGCAACAGCGACATCTGACCCAGTCTGAGCTGCAGTCTGTCTTCCAGAGAAGTTGTGCTGGTCTCCCCATGCTGCACTTTTGCTATGTACAGTCTTTGCCTGCCTCCTATCTGACTACACAACTGGTGTGAGAAGGCATGCAGTATGTAGCTCTGTACTAGGTCATTAGAGCCAGCTGGTGCATTTGCATAATACTGGTATTGTGGGCAATGACTTAGAAGTATGTGCGGATGAATGAAATGAACTGTGTTGGTGGAATCAGACCTGTTAATGTGGCTATTTCTCTAGTGACAGTACAGGAGTATGGGAAAGTCTGGACATGTGCACAGCTGGACCACTTAGTCATTTATAATGTACTTAATACCACTCTTGGATAACTTATCTCTATCTAGAGGTAGTCTTGAAACTGTGCTCAGCTGTACAGCTTGTGCAAAGTGAGCCTTTGTCCAAGGCTACATGTCACATAAAATTTCTTGCCTTCATAAGATTTGATCTTGGCTGGAAAGTATCCTTCACTGTTTTAATTTTCCAAGATGCAAGTGAAATATTTCTAAACTTTGTGGGTTTTTTGTTGTTTTGTTTTGTCTGTTTTTGTTTGTTCTTTTTCAATTCCTAGGATCTTAATGCCTACAAAAAACAAGGAATGGCATTGCTGTCAAAGGTGGGGGAGTCTGTCAAGTATGTTACAGGAGGCTACAAGTTAAGAAGTCGACCACTGGAGTTTGCAGCCATTGGAGATTATCTAGACACATTCTCGCTAAAGCTTGGTACCATTGACAGAATAGCACAACGGATTATCAAGGAACAGTTAGGTAAGGACACAAGGTACTCTATCGTATTACTTCAGTCTGAATGCTGTGTCTTATTCTTGCTGATAGCACAATCAAGACAATTTACGTTGATGATTCTGGCCTGTAGTAAGTCACAGTGCAAAATCTAATGCCTCTTCCAGATTTGAAACCCACCCAAAACCTAACACAGTAACTTGTCTTGGCTTAACTCTCCAAATATATTTTCTGGGTTGCTCTTTTTATACCAACCTACTGTCTTACTAGAGTTATTTTTTGAAGACTTGAGTACAGATGGAATTCCTAGACAAAGACAACTTTTACAGACCTGTCTTAGCAGAGTGAAGTATGTTTTAAGAACCAATTTTGGCTACTGCAAGTGTCTATGTTGCAAGTCTATAGGAGTGATCAGTTAAGGAAGCAACTTGAACCTCTCACCTGTACAGCCATAGAGCTCTTGCTCTTAAGGTGCTAATGCAACACAAGACTTGACTTCCTGGGGGTGGGTTAATGTTTGTCAGGCTTGGTGCATAATTCTTCCTGTATCATATGTGCTTGCACATCTTTGTGCCTTGCTCTTAGCTGTTAATCTACTTTTCCTTCTGTCTCTTGCAGAATACCTGGTAGAACTACGAGAATATGGTCCTGTTTATTCAACATGGGGAGGTCTGGAGGTTGAGCTATCAGAGCCACTGGAAGGAGTGTCTGCCTGTATTGGGAATTGCTGTACAGCTCTTGAAGAACTCAGTGAAGACATGACGGAAGACTTCCTGCCTGTCCTTAGGGAATATATATTGTATGCTGAGTCAATGAAGGTAAAGAGAGTCCTGTGGCAGAAAACAGTCATTGTGTTTGCCTGAAATGATATATCAGTGAGTTCATTCTTTTTAACAGCAAGAAAGACTGGTAGTGGGAAAAGTGGAAAGTAAATAATACATTAAGTAGGAGGATGTTTTTATAGTAAAAATAAAACTAGGTGTGTTTAGCAGCAGGATACGGTATAGGTAGTGTTATCTATGTACTCTATTGTTCAGTCAAGCTGAGGTGAGTATTGCTAGGGTGCACCCAAAATGGTGAATGAAGAGTTGCTCCTTCATTGGAGTGGTAGGTAGTATTCTATAGGGAGACATCCTGTGACTGCTTAAGCTCTTCTCTTTGAATTGATAGAAAGTCAGTTGTGGCTCAGCTTTTCACTACAGGGTCACTGTCTGCCCCTGCAGAAAAGATAGCATTAGCAGTTTCTGTCATTTGTATGCAGCAGAGTTGGGTGTCTCCTTTTAGAACCATGTATCCAAATGTCAGACATTGCTTCCTCTGTCGTCCCCATACCATAGGCATGATGTGCCTGTTGTAGAGTTCTGTGAAGTCCTGCATACCAAGTAACAGCTCAAAGATGGTTTTCTGTGACTCTTAATCTCTCTAAGAACTTGCTATTTTACTGCTTATGCAGAAATAATTAAGCTATTTCAGTGTCTTTTATTCTCTTTAAGTTAAGAGGCACTGATAATCAATCACATTGCATGGGGAAAAGAATTACCAAGTAAAGTGCATTCAGAAATGAAACAAAGGACTTTAGTTCTTCTGTTAAAGCTTTTCACCACATGCCTATGGTACATTATGTGTTAACAGCCCCTCTGTAGGGTACTAACAAATTCCTTCTGAGTACTTTTCACTTGGAACAACTGTTACAAGGATATGATATGCATTCCTTTACAGATCTAATAGCCTGTTGTAAACTGAGTCTGAACATGGTAGTCCTTCTCCATCGTAACCTTAGTCTCATCCTATACATCTCAGTCTGAGAGTTGGAACACTTACTTTCAGGTTTCTTTTCCCAGCTTTGGGCTGCTAATTGTATGTCTTGTGTGGCAAACTCTTCTCACACTAATTCCCTGAGTATACTTTTTGCCTTTGTCACCATAGTATTGACCCCAACATAAACAAGGTGTATTTTCTTTATGGGACTGTTAGCAATGAAGTATTGCTGGAACACCATGAGCTGTAGGGAGCCTTGTCCCAGGATATTCGGACTGTAGGAAGTGGGGGTGGGTGGGCTGTACTTATAAACAAGCAGAGTGTGAGGTTAATGATTAAAGCTTTTAACTTAGAACATCTGGCTTTTGATGCAAAAATGCGATGGCATCTGAAGAGGCAAGCTGAGTTGTGAGAAGTGCTTTTCGCAAATGTAGCAGGGGAAATTTTTTTAAGCTAAAAAGCAAGAGTTTCTTTAGCTGAAGAGGTACTTCAGGCACTTAAGCACCACTTCCCACAGGCAGAGCGGCATTAGATGTG
>NW_008684169.1:36994-45463 GCF_000695815.1 Acanthisitta chloris
GTCAGTTCCATTCTAAAGTGTCTCTAAAAGGCCAACAGGTAGCCTGGATGCAAGTCTTTAATACTGCTTTGTCTGTGGTAAGTGATGCTTACTGCCTGAAGTACCTCTTCATCTAAAGAAACCCTTGTGTTTTAACTAAAACTTTTTAGACTATTGACTTGACTTTCTAGTGCCCTAAAGGATTATGCTGTTTGTCCATCTTGACCATCTTACTAGCTTTATTCTGTCTGAAAATCTGGAATAAAACCTATTTATTGTAAGCCAAGACAGACTGTTCCTATCTTCTGTCCCACCCGAATAGCAAAACTGAACTCTCTCAGATTCTACAAAGTGCAGGTTCTTTCTGCTAGGAAATATCAATCTGTTGCTGTTTCTGTAGTAAACAGCTACTGTCTTCAGAGTCTGTAACACCAAGTACTTGTAAAGTAGGTTATGCTTGGAGTGCAGGAGCTTTCTGCTGGAAGGGGTAGTGTTCCTCAGGGAGGCACCTCCAGAGGGCAAACTCCTCTCTGCATAATTCAGTGCTGATATTAAAATGCTATATGAACTCTGTAAGCTTAATGCTACTAGAAAGGCTTATGAGATGTGATCCCCAGCAGTGTGCTTGGACATTACTTTTAAAGCATATTTAAAGTAAGCACCACCTTAATAGGTAACTGTCTCTCTAAAGGTATGCAGTAAATAGAGATCCTCTTCTGAGGTCTAGTCACAGTAGGAGGCTATGTGGAGTGCAGATGGGATTGAAATCGACATTTGAGAAAGGAGGATGATGGCAAACTCCTGAAGCTCCTGAAGAAGATACTTGCGCCAAGCCGAAATGTTACAACTAAATTCAAAATGGAGAAGGACCTGCGTTGCTGAAATCAAACTAAGTCTTTCTCATTCAGCAACCAGAGGTTTAGTTTTGTGCTAAATAACAGAGGTGTGAGTTATTCTTTTTGGTGTTGGTTTCTTCCAAATTCTTTTTTTTTCCCCTCTCTTTTCTCTCTCTAAGTGAGGTCTTAACTAGTGGAAGTATTGCATGGGCTATGGTAAGTTTGGGGATACTTGGTGCAGTGCTTTTCATAGTTGCTGCTAAAGCATCGATCTGCAAACAAGAGGAGATTGCCTGGAGGTGCCAGAGGAGAATACAGGACAAGTGAAGGGCAGGGCAATAATTTTCTCATTACTCAGGTCAGCCATTACTGGGTACTTAATGTGTTCAGTAGCATATTGTTAATGGCTCACAGTGGATGCTACAAATGATTCTGAAGAGTCTTTGCAAGTGAAAAGGGAGATGTAATACCTTCTGCAGTGGCCTTCCTGTCTCTTAGCCAACACTGTTGTCTATCTGCTGCTTGAAGATATCAAAGGCTTTGCACTAGTCCTTGTCAGCTGTGATACTTCTGTTTATATCTTTTTCATGGCACTAATAGGTCAACTGATGAATTAAATTTACGTAGTCAGTGTTATATTAATTGTTCGTGGCAGCTTCTATTTTGCATGCCTCCAGCTTGTCCAAATGTTGAATTTTATCTGATCTTTCCAGCTACTGGAAAGCAAGTGCTCTTTGTTTTTAAGAGCTACTTCCTAAATACTGTAAAATAGGACAAAGTAAATCTGAAAGTCTGACTTTTGGTCTGTATTGTCACTTAAGCTATATATCACTTCAAAGTTCCTTTCAGGCTGTGGGAAGGAACAAGAGGGTCCCATTCACAGCTGTTTTTATCTCTTGTCCATAGAATGTGTTGAAGAAGAGAGACCAAGTTCAAGCGGAGTATGAAGCAAAACTGGAAGCGGTAGCCTTGAAAAAAGAAGATCGTCCAAAGGTTAGCACTAAAAATTACTCTGCAAAAACAGCTTATTCTTACAGTACTTAGAAGACTGGAGAAGTGGAATTTGCTTTGTCTGGGTCTGGTGGCTTCTTTGCAGTAAAAGCAGTTTCTGACACAACAGAACTTTGTTGTTGGCAATCTGATGTGAAATAAACACCTAGGTATGAATATATATATACCTTTTCTAGCGAAGTCTGTACTACTGATCTCCCACAGTTCAGAGCAGAATGACTTTGTAACACTTAAACAACAGTCAGCAATCAGGTGGAGTGTTTAGTGACCGGGACTGAAGCAGTAGTAGAACAGTCCCTGGTGACTTAGCAGTGTGTCACCTAGCTGAGTTAAGGTCCTATCTCTGTCACTGTTACAGTGGAACACCTGTTTTGACTGTGGAAGAGAAGACTCCGTATTTTGCCCCTTCTGCTAGGTAGCTCTACCTGTGCAGTACTGAACATAGTGTGTGTCACTGGGTGACAAGTTTTGGCCAGGCTTCATGCAGAAGCAAAACAGTGAACTGACAGGTAGCTTACGCTGCTACCTGCTGCTGCATCAATCAGTGTGCAGGAGCCTTTTCTTAAATCACTGCTGCTTTAACCAGCAATGACAGCAGGATTTGTTCCCTTCCTCTGCTTGGAAGCTTTTGGTTCTCCTTATACTTGTATTAATAGCTAATGCATGACTTTACAGTATTTGGACTACTGTACAATAATCTCACAGGAGGTTCACATAATACTTTGAATCGAAGAAGCTGAAAAGGCTGAGTGCCTAGAAATGCAGACCAGTATTTTTCTGATCTTGTATCATGAACTATACTGCTGGGCTGGTGTGGTATGTACTCTACTCGCTCAGTGTAGCTTTATATAAGCAGGTATTCTAGCAAGTTCTGTGTAGGATGGAGGGAACTAAATCTATCATATCCAGCAAGCCAGTTGAGGTTTTTAGGCATTTGACTTTGTCAAGGTCTTGAGGCTGTGGAATTGCTTAACTTTCATAATCTCTCACCTACTAAAAGGCCTTTACAACTCATCTCTCAGTGAGATAATTGTGTAAAGTGCAGCACTTAAATAGCTGTCTTAAGAATTTTTTTAATAGTTGCATCTCTCCAGACTATAAGCACATTTTTGGCAATGCTTTGTACCTTTTTTCTAACATAAGTATTTTGCGTCATTTACAAGGTGAGGTTGAACCAAGTAAGAACTCCTTGCATGCTCATAAAATATTGTGTTTTTCAGAGGAAATGTCCTCATCTCTAAGAGCTGATACCTCAGAGCTGTGCCTAGAAGCATACTTTGTGTTCAGTGAGGTCTCCTGGCTGTGACATGCTGGAAACTAAAAGCATGCAGAGGACCATGAGCTGCATTGTGGAATGGCATTTGTGTTCCTTGTGGCATATTTGCTGCTTTGGTAGAAATTATGTTAAAAAAGACCCCAAACCCTAAACAAAACTTTAAGAGAAAAAGGGCCTACATTTGGATTCATGAAAGGAGGACATACTGCTACTTGATTGTCTCTTCCAGTAGAGGGCATTCTGGGCCTTGCTGTGCACTGTACAGGCTGGCATCACAGAGCTCTGCCAGTGTCATTAGGTCATTCTCTCATTGAGATAATCAGCTTAGAGCTTGGTGGCCTATATATGCAGAAGGCTTGTAGGGCTACAGTAAATGTCTGTCAGCAAGTACTTCTCAGAGTGCTGAAGCTTACATGGAAAGCTTAAGGCATGTGGTGTTTGACAGTAGCATCACAGTATTAGTGACGGACAGGAAGCCACACCTGTCATTCACTGTGCCAGTTGGATTACTGCACAGTCAGCTCCACCATGGGTCAGAAATGGCGAAGACGTATTTCACCACTGTACTTATTAGCAACTGAAAGGCTATAATATCTCTGCGTTAAACTTCCACTAGGTATAAAGTGGTTAAAGCTGCTACTGTGTTGCAAATTCTGTTCTGGGAAGTTAGTTTTGTAAGGAAAGGCTTTTGGACTCCCAAATAGGACTGTTGCATGGTACAGGCCCTGCTTTTATGATGCCTGTGAGGACTCAGCCAGAGTTCTTTGCTGTTGTTCCTTAACGGAAGTGTACGTGGTCTGGTTGCTGACTGCTGGGTTGTCCCTGTAGCTCTAAACTTGTACAACCCTCTAAGCCTAACCTTGAGGAGAACTAGCCATGAGAAAGAACAGATTTATTTTTTTTAAAAGCATCATGTCAAGACTGGTTGTCTTATGTCAAGACCAGTTCTCCTCAGGATACCCAGTTCCTCCAGCTGGAAGTTGGTGATCGGGAGATGAGTGAGGCACTGTTAATCCAGGATGAGATGGTTAATGACTTGCTATGCCAACTGGACATTCACAGGTCCATGGGCCCTGATGAGATCCACCCCAGGGTAATGAGAGAACTGTCAAAAGAACTTGGTAAACCACTTACAATAATCTACCAGGAGTCCTGGATAACTGGAGGAGTTCTAGCTGACTAGAAATCAGCAAATGTGACACCCATCTATAAAAAGGATCAGAAGGTGGATCTGGGGGACTACAGGCCTGCAGGCCTAACCTTGGTTCTGGGCAAGGTGTTGGAGATCATCCTGAGTGGCATGACATGGCACATGCAGAGCAGCCAGGGGACCAAGTCCAACCAGCATGGATTTATGAAAGGAAGGTCCTGCTTGACCAATCTGTCCTCCTCCTATGACAAAGCAACCCTCTTAATGGATGAAGGGAAGGCTATGGATGTGGTTTATCTGAACTTCAGCAAGGCATTTGACACTGTGTCCCCCACATATAGTTCTAGGAAAAACTGTCTGGTCATGCCTTGGATGGCTGGATCTTAGATTGGTAAAAACAGTTTGGATGGCCAAGCCCAGGGCATTGTGGTGACTGGAGCTAAATCCAATTGGCAGCCAGTCACTAGTGATGTTCCCCAGGGTTCAGAATTGGTGCAGTCATGTTTAACATCTTCATTGAGGATCTGGATGGTGGGGATTGAGTGCACCCTCAGTGCAGAAAACACTCAGCTGGGTGGGATTGTTGATCTGCTTGAGGGTAGAAAAGTTCTATAGAGAGAACTGGACTGACTTGATCAGTGGGCTAAGGACAACTGCATGAGATTCAATTAAGGTGAAGTGTGGGTCCTGCACTTGGGACATGACAACCCCATGCAGTGCTACAGGCCTGGGGAGGAGTGACTTAAGAACTGTTCAGCTGAAAGGGACCTGGGGGTGCCGACTGACAGCGAGCTCAGTATGAGCCAGTAGCATGTCCAAGTGGCCAAAAAGGCTAATAGCATCTTGGCCTGTATCATGAACAGTGTGACCAGCAGGACTAGGGAAGTGATCATCCCCCTGTACTTGACCTTGGTGAGGCCACATCTCAAGTACCGTGTTCAGCTTTGGCCCCCTCACTTTAAAGAGTACACTGAGGCGCTGGAGTGAGTCCTGTGAAGAGCAGTGAGGCTCATAAAAGGTCTAAAACACATGTCATATGAGGAATGGCTGAGGGAATTTAGCCTTGAGAAGAGGCTAGAAGAAGTGGCTTAGAGGTGACCTCATGACTCTCTGCAGCTCTACCTGAAAGGGAGTTGTAGAGATTTGGGGATTGTTCTGTTCTGCCATGCCTGCAGTGAGAGGACTAGAGGGAACAGTCATAAACTGAGACAGGAGAGATCCAGATTAGATATTAGGAAATGTTTTTTCCCTATTAGGATGGTCAGGCACTGGAATAGGTTGCCCAGGAGGGTGGTAGTGTCACCATCCCTAGAAATATTTAAGAGGCATCTGGGTCTAGCACAGTAACACAGGTTATGGTTTAGGGGTTACAGCAGAGTGGCAGGTTAATGGTTGAACTGGATGATTTTAGAGGTCTCCTCCAATTTCGATGATTCTGTGATTCTCAATTAGTGTGGTTTCAGATCCTGACAGAAGAAGCAACGAGCTGCTGAGTGCTCAAAAGCTAACTGAATATACCTTGGGCCAGTAACTGCTGTGATAATCCATTAAAGTCTCTGCCTTGGCTTGCAATAGGCTGTCCTTCAAGTTGTCTCCCATTGCTTTTGTGTGATTGCATGACCAGTGTTGAGCCCAGAGGTCCACGGGACAATCTACAGTAATCATCATGTGTGCTTTGCAGTTAAATTTTGTTCAGCCAGCTTGTAAGGTTAAGTGGAAGCAAACTACAGGCTTAGGAATTTTATTTTGCAACTGTCAAGTGATAACACTGAGGTCTCTTATACAGCTTTCTGGACAAACCTAAACGCTTGTTCTTTTATATACAGTAGTATAAATTGGGAAATGCCTAGTGCAGCTGTAAATGGGAAGGAGGAAGGTTTGCTGTGGAGCTGTAGCCAAGCTGCTCAGTTTGAGCACTAGGAGCTGAGCCTAGGTACCCAGCATTTAGACCAAATGGTTTTCCTCTTCATGTGCCGCTAGGAAGCACTTCCTCCATCTACCTCCATATCAGATATGGAGATGGCCAAGCACAAGTGTTCACCTCCTCAAACAGCAAAGAACAAATTAAACAATCTAATACCTTCTCCTTCAGAACTGTGGCTTTTCTCTCTGCAGCCATAATTGAGTTTATTTGGGGTAACTACGAGATTGTGAACTTACTCTTTCTTCTGTAGCTTTTCTCAGTGAGGTTTGAGGTAATTCAGCAATCTAGCACTTGGTGACGGTTTTAATTCTCGTTTCTTTTGCTGCAGGTACCCACAGATGTTGAGAAATGTCAAGACCGAGTAGAATGTTTCAATGCTGACCTGAAGGCAGATATGGAGAGATGGCAGAACAATAAAAGACAAGACTTTAGGCAGCTACTCATGGGAATGGCAGATAAAAACATCCAGTACTATGAGAAGGTATGTGTCACTGTTAGACCATTGGCAGGAATAAGAGTAGTTTATTTGCCACAGCAGTGGTTATAATTCTTCAGGAAATCTTCACACTGTCTTGAAAACAAGAATATTAGATATCTAGATCAGTTCTCTAGTGCTGAGGAAGCTGCTCTTTGTCAGCAGCTTAGTGTAGTCTAATGAGTCGCTAGTCTTGGTCAAATGGTCTCTGAGACTAGCAGTCCTTTGCAAGGCAGCCCTCTAACAGCATTTCATCATGCATGCTTGTCTGTTTTGCACTCTTAAATTGAACAAATTACTGAACAGCAGCAGTGGTGATGGAAAAGACAAAAATTGCGTGTTCTTGTAATACAACCAGAGTAGAAAAACCTCTAGATTTTGCCTTTTATGAACAAAACTACATGAATTAATACACACCCTCATATGGCTTGGGCCAGCTGATGATTTTGGAAAACCTGAATTTGTTTAATTTGATTGGAAGGTACCGCTGTTCTAACATGTTTCTCCTGTTTGAGGTTCTGGGTTTTTTTCCTCCTTCCATATTAATCTAAAGACCCAGATAGCTTTTCTTCAGCTTGCATTCTGTTGGTCTAGAAGGGTTAGTCAAAAGCTGTAGGAACTGATGGAAAATACATTTTTAAACACCTTTTCTTTCTTCAGTGCCTTACGGCGTGGGAGTCAATTATACCACTATTGCAAGACAAGCCGGAGACCAAATAAGAAGTATCTTCATGGACAGTCTAGCACTTCTGTGCTTACTACCACTAGACATACTGGAACTGTATGAAGGACTCCTTTTGTCAAGTTAACTGAAATGACAGCTGCACTTAGGCTGGAACAGATGCTCTGAAAACTATTCGAATTTTTTTCCTCAATTTTTGTGTTTAAACCGGGGTATGTTTCATCTTTTTGAGTTATCTTGAATGGTTCCTTCTTTATCCTTTGGAGTGATTGGGGGTTCATAGTCAAAGTGCATGGGGATCTTGATGAAACTTACCTCTCTAGTCTGGAAGGAACTGATGAGTGGAACACTAAAAAGATGAAAATAAAACTCTACTGCAAGGTGCCAAATGATATCTTTATTTACCATTCTGTCTTGTTTGCTAAAAAAAACTTAAATAATTATTTCTATGATACAGTACTCCCTAACCAATCTTTAACCCTTTTTTTTTTAAATAGACAGGGAAAGGGTGGGAAAGAATATTTTCTGTTTTGCTACTGCCCATTTGTTTCCTCTGGATAAAATGGTCTCTGGAGACTTTTCTGTCTGGGAGTTGAGCTGGTCCTAGACAGAACACCAACACCACCTGCAGATAGCCTGTGATGCAAGCATGAACTGTGGTTTTTGTAAATGTGGCATGCTGTTGGTTCATACTGAGTATCTTTGTTTACCTTGGTGATTATGAAGTAATGTCAGTTGGCTGAAGTGTACTTGTGACTGACTTGGGGATCAAAACCAGCCTAGCTGCAGGAATGGATTGAACAGCAGCCTTTCAAGGGTTATGGAAACAGTCGAGGAAGTGTGAGTCTTTAATTTCTCCAAAGCTAGGTCTGGAAGTTGCATGGTGAAATTCTCTTAGTCCATGCTTGAAATATGGATTTCACTAGAGCCACTTTAGGCATGGTCACTTAAGATTCTCACTGTAGTAAAGGTAGAACTCTGCTTCCTCTCCCCATGTTCTTTTTCAGAAGCCAAAAGCCAAAACATGTCAAATGCTTGCTTCTACCAAGCATCAGTGTATGCAAAACCTGCCTTAAATTGGTTGGTGGGAGTAGGTGGGTACCCTGTTAGATACACATAGTGTTCATACCTGTTTC
>NW_008684169.1:45503-70459 GCF_000695815.1 Acanthisitta chloris
ACAGATGTATTTTCTTAGTAGCTGGCCTTTAGAAATGTAGCTGCTTCTGTAAGTCCCTTTTTTTCTCTTTTCTCTGATAGTCCAACCTCAAGTTGGGTGTTAATGGCCTTAGGAGTGCTAATATGATTCCCAGGGTTCCAGAGTCTTGATTTAACAGCATGCAGATAAATCCTTTTAAACCATCCTAAGTGAAGGGTGTTAGGGCTAATATCAGTTATCAATATTGACATTTGGGGAAATAAATAACTCTGTTTTGTGCTACATTTGAGTGATTACTTGGTATCTGACAACATTCTTGCAAAGAATCTGAGCTGTATTTGAGAGAGTGCAAGTTCTGTGTTTTCCTGTGACAGCCTGCTAGGTACTAGTCTGGTTTGGAATTTATCCCTTCATAAACACTAAGTGAACCCGCAGCCACCCTGCTCAGCTTGGTGGCTTTATAGCAACTTTCAAGATGAGAGCTATTACAGCACTGTGGTAGCTGTCAGGCTAAGGAGATGGTGCTGTCTGGGTAAAAAGGTCAATTTTAACACGTTTTAAGAGGTCTTCCTTTTTGACTCAGCCTTCATTGACAACTCTCTGGTACTAAACAAAATATGCTTCTTGGTTTAAGCTCAGTTTGTCAATATATACTTTGTGTAAATGAGAACTCTTTTTAAGTTGCTGTTGGGTTCAGAGTAACAGGCTACTCTTGTTATGCAAGGGAAATACTTAAGGGGATCATCTTGAAACAATCTTTTCTTCCAGAATAAGCACTTGGATACTATCTAACAGTCTAACCTTCAGAGTTACAGTCTTCCCTGTTTTCCACAAACAGAGATCATATGCTTTTTGAGCTGGTTTCTGTGTGGTGAATGGAATTTTGTAGTTTGCTACATCACTGGTAGTCAAGCAAAACAGCTTGAACTAATATTTAGTCAGCCTTCCCTCCATCTTACAAAAAATAGTGAAAGATGAGTAGAAAACATGGTGGATTTTTCCTATAGTTGGTTTCATCTGATGCTTTACAACACTGAAGTCCTGTTCTGGTTGTTGGTTCTGGGGAATTTAGCATTTGACATCACACCTGTTCATGAGAAGCGTATTGGACAGTGGGGAGAACCAAGTGAAGTGAAGTTCAAATCAACATGTAACTTTTGAAGCTGGAGCTGTTGAAGATCAGCTTGAATTTTATTCCATCTGTTTCCTTCTCTTGCTTAGTTTTTAACCCAGTCCTCTTCCAAAGCATATTTTGACTTTAGACAAATCCTTTGTGGTTAAGCTGTTGAAAGGCATGTGCATTTCGTACTTCCCTGTAGGAGTATGTGGCTCTGTAGCACCTGCAGGTTGATTTGGAGGAGAGGTTGGACCATGCACCTCAGGCAGTGGCCAATAACAGGGTATGTTATATGGTGTAGAACACCAAAACCTCTTAAGCTGATACAAGGGAAGTAAAACTTGACATTCAAAAGAGAAATCCTCTGCAAGAATTGCTGCAGTGTAAGAAGGGTGTGTAGTGGTGGATCTCAGCTACTATGGGCTATGGAGTGATCTCTTTTTATGGAGAGCTGTTGTAAATTACTAGGTAACTGTGGAGAGGCTGTAAGGTGTTGGGAGGATCTTATCTGTGATGTTGGGGCAGCAGTGCTAATTGGAAGAATCACAAAGTTTCAGGAAGTTGCTATAAGATGTACAGAGTGATAGTTGCAAAGTTTCACATCGCTGCTGTTAGTGGGAGTTTGAGATCTGAACTGTTAGTGAAACTCTTGGCATGTTATCCTGTAATCTTTACAGGATATGAGTCTCTAATTTGGGTGGCCCAAACTTCCGTGAGAAAAGTAAAAGGTGTTAATAAAGGGAAGCAGTAGTGCAAGAACTTCATCTTTGAGTAACTTCTTGAGTGTTAAGTCACTTGAGGTCTCCCTCTGGTCATGCACCGAAATTCCATCAGTTGGTACCCATTCTATGAACCTATGCAACATGTGGTTCCTTCAGAAATCCTTCAATCAGCCCAGTTTTCCTCATAGTCCATAGCCAGGCCAAGGTCTCTTGCAGAGGATGCAAAATTCACTGCTGTCCTGGTTACTTTTGTGTAATCCCTGGGATGTTTGTTTCTTCTGTTAACAGGCACCAGCACAATAAAGCAAGCACTGAGATCTTGTTTCTATGCTCAGTAGTGGACCATATGTTCTTGTGTATCTTTACCGGGTTCTAAATCTTGCAATAAACATGTCTTTTTCAGGTATACACTCAAAAATTAAAAGGTAATAGGTGTAGCCCTAAAGACACAAACTATTCTGATGTGAGCTTTATTAAAGAATAAACTATGGATTCTTCACTGAAGTCTACTTGGATTTTTGTTGCACTAACACTTGTGCTAAGGATAAGTAGTGGGGTAAGTGAGAAACATCTACAAAGCATGAGTGGCAGAGACTGTTCTGCAGAGGTACTGTGCAGTAGCTTTTCAGTGGTGGCTCTGCATCGCCTGTTCGTGATGCATATTGCTTCAGGTGTCGGTCCTGCAGATGCTGAGGTACAAAAGAATTCCCTCCTAGCCCAGCAGGATCTGTTCAGTATTTTAACAGGAGCCTTGCTTTTGTTGAAACTTGCACAATTTAACTGGATACGGTTATGATTAATGTTGCAGACTGTTTAAAATCATGGTGCTGATAACCACTGAGCAAAATTGCATAGCTAGCTCATTAGGTGTTCAGTTGTCTTAAATTCTGAAGGTAGAAGAGTCTTTCCTTTGGTATATTAACTTTTACTATAGCAACCAATACACAGGGAAAATGAAGACTTTTGTTTTTAAGATAGGGGAGTTGCTACTACTTGTTATATTTATTTATTTTTCTTTTGTGAAGTAAAACTGGGGATCACAGTAATAAACTTTCCCTCTGGCAGACTGAATGTTGCAGTTGAAACTTTTTGGGAGTGCTGTTTAACCAATTTTGCAGACTAAAATGGCAATGTTTAATTCTGTGCTTGGCAGAAGTCTTGCTAAGTACAAGTAATTAGTAATGAGTTGGACAAGTTCTAGGGTTGCATGCCTAAGGCACAGTATTTGTGCAGAAAATAAGGCACTTCTTGAAAAGGAATATCACCCTTACATAAGTGGCATGCTAAAATGAGAAAGGCTAGTCACTGTCCTAGACTACTTGGAAGGTCTTGGAACTCTGCTTTGAAGCTAAACCATTTCCTTAACTCTGCTGCTGGGATATGTATCCATACCTTCAGATCAAGCAGCAGGATCGGGGCCAGTGCCATGTTGCCACTGCACAGGGAGACAGATTGCTGAGAGGCAGTCTTACAATAACAAAGAGCCAAAGGGCTTTTGTCTGTAGTACGCAAAAATAATGAAGCACTGTCCTTGTTCTCTTTTCCTCTGTCCCTCCTCAGCGTCTTGAGAGTTGGGCCGTGCAGGTGAAGGCAAGCTGGCTGTGAGCTTCACACATTGCATTGCAGGTGTCAGTGCTGGGGTCCAAAACAGTGCTGGCTGGGTGTCCAGACTTTCCTGCTTTCCACCTCTCTAAACTCACTCACTGGAACTAGAGTCACTGTTCGTACCATTAAAAACAAAATGAAAGCTGTGAAAAGACTTGTCTCTGTGTGAATTAGCTAGTAAACAATGTAAAAACGGGAAGGAGGCTTTTGTTTCCTGCACTTGACCAAATCTGGCAACAGTGCTCTTGTTCAGACTTGCAGGCTAGGAAATGTTGTCTTGCCTTCTGGTGCTGGCATGTTTCAATACCCTTTCATATATCTCTGTATAAATATACTTTGTGTGTTGTTTACTATGGAACTAGTATTGATGGAGAAAAACACTTTGAGGTAAAACTGTTTGTAATTCTCTATTAGTGTGTACATTTTTTAAAATGCACCATTTGTTTACCTCAATTTAATGGAATGGACCAATAAATGTATTAAAAGATGACTTCTTAGAATAAACTTTCATTTTTTTGCAGCCTTCACCATTGAAATGATGTGTGTGCTTATTTTGCTGAGCAGTTAAAATCTTGTTCCACAGCTGAGTGAACTAGGAGTATTCTCTGTTGTTGTATTACTTCTGACACTGAAAGTGAAGTGTGGAGCTGAGGAAGAATTGCGAGTGTATGTGGGAGGGAGCAGAGTCGCAGCAACTTCCTTAGAATAAGGGGTTACATAGCGAGTAACCAACTTCTGCTTGCTGTATCCCTGCCTTGAACTGAAGCTACCCAATTTGCCTCCAGATTATTTCAGTTGCTGAAGGGCTTTTAATTTCCCTTTACTTAGTCCAAGCCCTTGGAAGCCACTTAATCCTTGTTAATTAAATTACCATGTAAGCAGACACATAACACAAGGCCTGATCCTTGTAAGGCATGCCAGACTTTTGATTCATGTTCGGATTTATTTGCATCAAGCCATGCTAGTTGCTGTATTATATGAGGTTCCTTCTCAGCCCAGATTGAAACTGAGGTAACAAGGTGGCTTTTACCTGGTATCAGTGTCCCTACACTTCCATAAAGCCTGTAGGACTTCTGTGCTGCACATACCTGTTCATAACCTGTTACAAGAGTAATACATCCTAGTGGTGAGAGTTGAAACTCCACTATTGGCTCTT
Organism: Acanthisitta chloris; assembly: GCF_000695815.1. NCBI lineage: Eukaryota > Metazoa > Chordata > Aves > Passeriformes > Acanthisittidae > Acanthisitta > Acanthisitta chloris. Next base: position 50,083 of record NW_008684169.1, read on the forward strand.
CAGTCTTAAGTGTCCTCCCATGAGCATGTCCAGGGACCATGCAGCAATCTCCCAGAAGTCAGGGGCATGAGCATGTGTTCAGGGGTGTTTTATTGTAGGGATTACTAAAAGTGTCTTAATCTTGCATCTTTTTATGGTGGTATTTCTGTATTTAATAGTCTTTCTCATAACATTATTTGGCTGGGCTGGTCCCATCTTCTGTAGCAGTCAGAGAGCTGGTGTGTCCTGCTGATGTCTGTTTGCACATGATATGAGCCTACTGTTTCATCAGCCAAAGTCACAGAACTGCCCTGAGGTTTCTGAATGAACAGACAAGCAGGAACTAATGGAGAACTGATGCTCCACTTTCCCCTTCCATACTGAATGACGTGTCTAGAAATACCATTTTAATTTCTACCCTCTTCTTGTCCCTCTGTGCTGTTGCTAACCAGTCTAGTAGAAAACCAGAGTGCTCTGAGGTCTGCTGGTGTGTGATAGCCAATGCACATACTCTGCAAGATGAGGTACTGCAGAAGTAATAAGGCAAGAACTTATTTGTCCTGGGTGAACTTAGTGGCTAAGAGTAGCATGCTGTGAAATGGAAATACAAATGATATGTTTCCTGTAATGGTGGTAACTGTGGAGACTAATGTTTGGCAAACCTTCCATTTCAGTAGCTCAGAGAGTTGATAAAGACCAAAAGATGCCTCTGTTACTCAGTCAGAATCTGAAGCGAGCCAGTGGTTGACTGTTGTCTGATGGCCACAAAGCTATGAAGAGCAATAAAAATGCAGGTTATAAGACAGTTAAAAAACTACTTTCTCTAACTGCAGTTTTCTTGTTCCCCACTTTCATCTTAAATTTTGCTGTCATGTCCAGAGCTGACTGAAGGCTTTATGGGAATCATCTCAACAATCTGCCAGCCTCTCTGTATCCTTCGCTTGTGTACAAGCAATGACATTGGCACCATTTGTCAACCTTTCATATTGTAAGTCCTAATAACCTGTGTTTGTGCTGATAATGGTGCTAACTTCTATTTGGAACCTGTATTAAAAAGCATTTGAGTAGCTAGCAGTGACTCACTGTTAAACAGAGGGTTGTGCATAGAAATCAGTCTTTCCTGTCTGGAAAACACGTGGAAAGCAGAGCCAGAGGAATGATGAGTATGAAGCAGCCTTCCCCACACTCAGATCTGCTGCCGTCAGTTTTCAAATGTGTTCAAAAGCCCAGAAAGCCTTTGGTACTCAGATAAAACAGAGGTGGTAGAGAATCTTTCCTTAGTATTGCTTTTTCTTTTCTGCCTCTATAAGACCACTGAAGTCGGTATACATGGCGGACTTTCTACTACTATATTTTTTTAAAATTACAGCAAAGCTGGACAATAATTTTGCCTGGAGCCAGACATTAGCCTGTACGGTACCTGGCTTATATCTGAATGAAAATATTGTTGTTGCACATATTAAATATTGACATTATCACAATTCACTTCATACTGCAAGAATCTTGCCATTCCTAGTAAGGCAAGAAGGTAGAGGGTATTGGGAAGGGGATGGTGGACAAGGTGAGATTTGTAGGGAGGCCCTTCAAAAACTCAGGAAAAGTAGATGGAGATACTGTTTCAGCTTGCTTCGAACTAAGCTTGTGCTAAATTTGCTTAAAATTTGTTCTTGAAATTGTACCTCCCCGTGGCTCTGTAGTGGTACACTTGAGCAAATTCACTGGATCAGAAAAGTAGCCATTTCCTTCACTATGTGGTGATGATTTCCCTTGGAGGGAAACACCTGAGGGAGTCTGAAATTTGTCTGTTCTATCACAATGAGTAAGTAACATATAATGGAATTTTAAAAAATGTTCTACTTTGTGGTGGATTACTCATTCTACTTATTACTATTTTTGCAGTATCAAGCACTTATATTTGTGTGCAGGCTTCGTCTCCTTAAAGTCTGTCAGACATTCCTCCTACAGCAAGCCATGTTACATTAAACTGTCTAGATATTGCAAGTTTCATTCTTTGACTCTTCTTGGTATTTGTCAGCTCATTTCTTCAAATTTCTTTGTCTCTCCAAGTTTTTTATTTTTAGAGTATTTATTTATTTATTTTTCTCAACTGTATTATACACTTTAGACCTAGAATCAGGAAGTATGGAGAAATTACAGCATGTTCTTTTGAATAAAACTTTTTCTGTTCCTTACCTTAAAGGGAGGAGACTCAGGCAACCAGCTATAAAAGACAAAATGAAGCAGAAGCCGCTGTACCAGTTCAGTGTGTTTTGATAGATCTTATTGTAGACTGTAGATGTCACTACTCCTGTGGTGACTAAAGACAGCTGCAGCAGGACAAACAACTTACCTGTAAAACAAGAATATAGTTTGTTACACAGTTACAGCTGTGGTACGTCCCTGATTAAACCAGGATCATGAGTGCATGGAAGAATGATGTTGTCATTGCTTGACAAGCACCAAATGGCATGAGATTGTATCTGCTTCTGTCCTAGATCACAATTAAATGAGTTTTCTTTCTTCTAGGCATCGCACAAAAGATCCAGCTGGAAAACTGTCTGCTTAAACAGCCTAGATGTAAAGGTAGCTGCTTGGAAGCGCAGCATAAACTGGGCGATAAGTGCTCTTTTCCTTAGAAGGTAGAAAAGTAGTCTAGAGCTAACATCTTCAGGACAGGGTAGATTTTTGTCAGGTTCTGCTTCTACCCTAGGCCAGAAGAGTGGTCCACAGGGTTGAAATTCTAACAGTGTATGAAACAGGGAAGGTGTGTGTGATTTGTAACCGGTGGAAGAAAGGCAGAAACTGAATCCTAGTTGAAACTGATTTTGACTGAAGTGTTTCTGTCATGGTGAATGGGTGAAAGGGAAGTAACCCAGCCCTGTTGGTATGTGCAAACTGAGGGCAAGGTCAGGGCTGTGTGCTGAGCTTGCTGCCCTGGTAGCATTCTCCAGCTGCACAACACCAGCAGCCACCGCCTAAGGAGATGAGACTGTTACCAGAAGGCAAGGGCTACGTTGCTGCAAGGTCCTGCTCAAGATCTGGTCTGCCACTGTTGTCGGATGCAGCCTGTATGGCTCATGGTGGAGATTAAAAACATTATGATTAATAACAATGATGAATTTTGAGTGTGAGCTGTGCTATTTGTGGCAGGTAGGTGATTTTGCTACAGAGCATGTTGAGGGAGCACAAGCTATGGGAATGAACTGGTGACAGAGCAGTGTTGTGTTCATATGGCAGAAAGGAAAATGATGTGAAGGATGTCTGTGGCAACATGTTTGGAGGACATACAAGCAGTAGTGGGCCAGTGGTGGTATTTGAATGCACGGCCAGTCCTGTCTCTTTTGTCTAAACCTAGCCCATTAGGGTAAAAATTTTATCCTTCAATATGCTTGTTGTAAATATGCTAGTGCAAAATACATTTTACTATTTTCTAATACATTTTTAATGGAAAATAATTTCTCCTCCTATTCTTCAAAAGGGGTAAATTTTTACACAAAGGTTATTCTTTGTAGTTAAATCATGATCTGACAGGAACAAGTTGCCAAACACTTGGAGAAATGTTTAGAGAGCATAACTGAAAAACAGGTGAAAGAAATCTACCCTTCTCCAAACTGGAAGTAAAAGAAGCTAAATATAAATGGTGTGAATGTCAATGAGCTGTCATCCTGCTTCTCTTGTTTCTTCCTGGAGTACTGTGTTTTTGAGCAACACATCACTTGTTTTCCCTGCCTTTGAACTACACACTGATAGTAATCTTTTGAAGCACATGCTGAAAATTCTGTGGATAAAAGATCATGCAACCAAGGACAAGAAGTTTGGATGTGGCAACCAAGGACAAGAAGTTTGGATGTGACAATCTTGTCATGCAAGTTTTTCTGCTCCTCCCTTCCAATTGTGTTATAATCTGTTCTAGTATTATTACACAATGCATAGATTGCAGCAATAATTTACCTTTCTTTTTGTACCCTAGACTTAATGGAGGGATTTGAGGTGTTTTTGATCTGTAAAGTAACCAAAATACTCACCATAGGATGATCCTTCGACATGCTTGGACAACATGGACCTGATGGTTGGTAAGGGAATGAGGGCAAAGAGCATCACTGCCCGTGCTGTAATGCAACAAATAGGTAGTTATCATCAGTACCTGCTCTTTGTCACCTGACACAACAGCCACGGCCTTTGAAGACTACATGCCTCTGGCTTGGGCAGGCACCTTCACCTTTTCTTGTCCCCTGAGTACCAGGAAAAAGTAGGTCCTCACCATCCAAGGCATGGGGGATAAGCCACATATTACTCCCATTAACAGAAGTACTTGGCCCAGCCTGGTCGTGGTCTCCTGGTCTTGGCCAGAAATCCCAGAATAGATGGAATATGGCACTGTCCTTTGAGACAGTGAGAACAATGATTTGAGACTAACCAGCAGAGAGAGCCCTTAGTGCTACACAGCCTTGACAGGAACAGTACCTTTATAATGCTACAGCTGTCTTGTATCTCAGTGCTTCTGGCTTGCAGTATTTTAGACTTTCTCTAGTGTGGAAACTTTTAGGGAGGTGGAAATACCTTCCTGTCAACAGAACCAGCCTCCGTGAAGACTTGCTACATGCCTAGTGTACCAAGGTGTTTCTGCAATGCAGGGAACAAGCATCCTATACACTACAAAGCAGCATGCTTTCATGATGAAGGTGAGCTTAATATTAAACAAGCATTTTGTAAAAATTTTTTTACAAAATCTTATATTTACCAGTGTGATTGCCTAAGCAAGCAAAATCTCTTAAAAATTTCCCTCAGTGTTTGGCTGAGTATGCAAATACAATATCCAATAATCTTTCCCTTTAGAATAACTTTGTTTAATTTTCCATTTCTCATTCCCTGTAAAGCGTGGACAGGCAAAAAAAAGAAGGCTTCAGGCCATTATCTTCAATCTTTTTCTCATTTTCAGAAGCAAAACCTTAAAGTCATGTGATACATGATACTCTGTCAGATATTTCTGCCACAATGAATGCAGTTCTAGGGTTTTATTTTCTGTGTTCCATCTGAGGTTACCTCCCCAAAATAAACTTGCCTTTCCTTTATCATGAAGTGCTGCTCTGTCTATTGTCCCCTGTCCTTTGGTCATTTATAGTGTGAGATTTGTAAACTACATTAATCATGATATTTTAATTCTACAGCAGCTCCCGTGTTTCATTAAGTTTCTCATTGGCCATAAGTGCCTTCATATAAAAATAATAAATCGCATCTTAAGGTGTTCATTTAATAGGAAGTCTTTGCCATTTTGTTTCTGTTGGAGTCCTACGCCTTACCTCACAAGAAGCAAGTGCTTCCCATTGATACACCAATGTGGTCCAACTAATACAGAGAGTCAGCAACAATTGCCACTCCCCTAGAGTGTGAGCACTGTTCACCTTCTTAGATCTGGGCTATGACTGAGTATTAAACTACAGGTCTGCTGGCCTTAAACTGGCCTTAGCAGGAGTGTATGCCTCCTCTGGATATTGTAGGATGCTGAGTGTAAGAGTACTAAGAGAAGTGGGAAAAGGATAATAATAAGAATGTTGTCTGGCAAATTGCTCATGTGATGGTCTGCCTGACTTTGTGCTTGGAAACTTGTAGTGAAGCAGAGCAAAAGCCTTTCTAGTGATGCTGAAACACTCCTTTCTCAGGGTGTATTTTCTCATGTGAATGATTGTTTGACTCACCAATGTAGAACAGGAACGTCCACTGCACGAAGGCCATGATGAGGATGCCAGCGCTGAAGGATACCACTCCGATCATGATCATGGTAATGTCTCTTAGGTATCTGGAGAACACAAATACTCCTAGGAAGCTGGTGATGAAGATCACGTATCCAGCAGCATTACCATGGCCAATCTGCACAGCATTCCAACTTAAAGGCTCTCTGAGCAAGAACAGTGGGAGGACATTCATTGCACCAACCACAGCGAGGTCATAAAGGATTGCTGCCACAAACAGGAGGATGATGATGAGTTTTGAGGGGGATACTGGGGTGGAGCTGCTGCCCTTTGAAGGTTGAGAACTCTCTGCTGCTGCTGCTGCTGCTCCTGTGTGGGTTGGTAGCTGACTACCCATCTCTGCACTCTTGGCTTTGGCTGGGCAGGAAGTTGCTGGCTTGGGGACTGTCAGGACAAAAATGCTGTAGAGGAGGCAGAAAGCATAGCAAGCGATGCTGCAGCACACTAGCACAGTGCCTTCTTGATAGCGATCACTGAAGCCAACGAAGAGGTAGCCAGATGCCATGCTTCCCAGAAAGCCAGCGAGGCCGTACACCAGCTCAATAATGATGAGCCGCAGAGACCTCCGGTTCTCTGAGGACCCCAGGGATCCCAGAGCCATGATGCCTGCCCAAAGTGTGGTGAAACCACCTGTCAGCCCATTGAAGGCAGCAGCTCCATACATCACCTCGATTGGCCAGCCCAGCAGGATCAGGAGAAGCAGGAGAGTTTTGGAGCCCAAGTAACCAAAAAGAGGGATGCAGATGGGGATCTTCCGATGTATCCTGTCCCCCAGCTTGGACAAGCCATAGGCTGACACCAGTGGGCTCAGGCCCAGAACTAGGTGGTAGATGATATAAAAGTTAGAGACAGCCTTCTGCTGAGCTTCTTCCAGTACATGGAAGGGAGTGGTGGCGTTGGTCTGGTTGTAGTAGTTCTTCACCACCAGCAGTAGTGCTGTGTCGTAGAAGGCGCTGGCCACTTGGGAACCTGCGACCACTGGCTCAATCCACGTCCTCACTGCCATCATACCCACCATGCTGCTGTCCAGTGCCTCTTCCTGGAGAGAGCTGTTTCAGGGAGATGCGCGGGAGGAAACAGCTCTTCAGAAGCTCTGATCTGGAAGCATGTTTGGAGACGAGCAGCAGAGGGAAAAACAAAAGATCTGCTGGGCTGCACAGGATCGGAGAGTTGTGCAAGAGCTGATCTGGCTGGGAGGGTATTTGCACCTTGCCTGGCTATGTATATGCACGCATGCACATCCCTAGGCTGCTCTGAGCTGTGGCTCACACCCGAGAGGCTTTTGTACAGCCGGAGAACGCCCTGCACTCAGTGACTGCTGCTGCTCCTCTTCCTGGTATAGTTTCAACAGAGGTCAGATGACCCAGGGGAATTACTCTCTCCCAGATTAGGAAGTGAAAATGCCCTGATCAAGTAATTGCTGTAATTTGGGGTGGTGGTTTGGGTTTTGTTTGTTTTGTTGGGTTCTTTCCCTTTTGAAATCCTTCATGTGTCAGAGGACTCTCAGAGTGGCTGTGGGGGCAGGGGATGGCTGTGAGCCTCTTTGTCAGGTTAATTTGTGAATTCCCCTTACTGCCAGCTCATTTTCCTCTCTTCTACACAAGCATGTCATTGCTTTTTTTTGCTTTTACCTGCTCCCACCTCCCCTGTTGCTGCATCACGCTCCTTATGTCATTGTCAATTCAATAATGCAGTCAGGAAATTACACCAAAAAGAAATTGAGAGGGGAAAAAGCCTATTTTTGGTAACCAGTCTCCTATGGCTGCTACTCTGCCTGCTGTGTCCTTTGACTTAACAAAGTGGGAATTTCCAAGAGGAGGAGAGGAGTCCCAATTTATTCAAAGGTGTTGGTGACTATTCTGCCCCACTAACCAGCCAGCTGAGCTGGAGGCTGGGGTGAGTGAAACCCAACATCTGGAGAAGCATTTTCCAGCTTCAGGTGCTTGTGGACATGATCATGTGTCTCTGCAGGTGCTGATTTCACAAGCAGCTTGACAGCTTGAAATCAGCTTCCAATTTTGTTGCTGCCTGAGGGGCAAGTGAAGTGACCCACTCTAGTGGGGGGTCCTGTGGGCACAACGGTGCCAGAGCCACAAGAAGCTCTCGGAGCAGGATACCGTGCAAGCAGTCTGCCAGCTCCGAGGAAGATGCTTGCAGTCCCAGCTGCAGGAAATACTTGGAGGATATTTGGCAGTCTCAAAAATGTTAACTTAGATGATAATGATCTTATCCTGTACTACATTAATGAATCATAACAGGCAGAATAACAATCCGTTCTAGGAAGATTTATGGTCATTGCTTTAAAAATAAATTAATAATTAATTTGCAAACCCAATGTTAAAACCTACATCTGTTGCACATTCTATTGATTCAGGTGACATTTACTCAATACCATGGCTCAAGGGTTTCTTTTTTTTCACTCTTCATTTGGTTGTGCAATAATTTTTTGGCTTGTATTTCTATTCAAGGAAAAAAAAGTCCCAAGATTTAACAGGGAAAGGAATGGGGAGTTGTCTGCTAGAGTCATTTGCTGCTAGACAATTTCAACTTCACCAGAGAATTTTTTTTTTGTCAGATCTTCTAGCCAGATGTAAAATACAATATGCATTGTTCCAACAGTTGCCTTTTTTCCTTTACCCAAATTTCCTGCAAAATATGTCTAGTTTCTTTAGTTTTTATTCAGAAGTTGGACAAATATTTTGCTGCAAACCCTGGAATATTTCCAGAGGATGGGAATTCCAGACAGCCTTACTGAAAGCTCCAAAGCATCAGCCTGTGAACAGTTTAAGCAACAAATGCAACCAGAGGAATTGACATGTTTTGCTGCACCCAGGGAACCCTTTGTCTTCCACCAGAATTACAGGGAAAAATAAATTCCTTGCACCATACAATCTTCCATTTGGTACGTCTTGAAGTGCAGAGGTATGTTACAGGCACGATACTTGAGAGTCTGCTGATCTGCTCAACTCTTACATGAGGGATATTCTTCCTCCACACTTTGTGGCATATACAGGCTGCTTGGTTTTTTCAGCTGATGCTATTCAGGCCTAGACAGCTAATGAACTGTGCTAAATGCCACTAGTGATCTTACGAATTACATGTATATTTCCAGGATATTCTGTGTATTCATTCACATTACATGTATTTTTTAGAACTAGTTCTCATGGAAGGATATAATTCTCTGTCAGTAGTTTGAAAACAATAAGTGCTAAAGGAAGAGTTTGACCCAGGCTCCAGAATATTACCCAAGGCAAAACACTTGTCACAAATACTATATTCATATTCTTTGATGCCACAAAGTCTTAAAAATTACTATTCTTATCATCAGCTTTTCCATGGGTTCCAGTTGTCATATTACTAATATTTATAGGGACATTTGTGCCTGCTTTAAAATATGTTCATGCAGCATAAATGCAGTGGAGCCTTAAGGGAGTGGCCCATGGCATTTAAGAGAAATGCACTTACAGAACCTCAGACTATCCTAACAACAGAAATAAAATCGTGTAGCCTGCTGGAAAAGGAACACATTATTTTAGGGCTTTCCTCTCTAAAGCCTTCCAGTTTGGAGGCCCACTAGAGGCCAGGTCTGCACCCGGTTTCACCAGCTTTTCAGCATTTGTCAGTCTGGCCAAATAGAGGTGTTTGCTATTTCCCTGTGGTGACGTTATACATTCCTATGCAGTACTGATTTTTCTTTTTTTTTTCCTTTTTTTTATTTATTTAAAGCCATTTATGGTAGTTACATCACTTTTTCTTTCTGAACAGACTTGCAATAGGGATTTCAGTATGCTGGGGGAGCCAGGCTTGGCAGATACCAGCATTCTGGAAGTTGGTCTTCAGCGCTCCTCAGATGAAAATGTCCTTTTGACATCCAGGACTGCAAGCCAACGTGGGCAAGTAAGCCCTCTTCATCTCCCTCACCCAAGCCTGCTAATGGGATCCTAATACTACTTGGTATGTGCAGATTGTCCTGATGCACATTGCAGCTTTGTGGCAGTGGCAAGGAAGGAAACATGACTAGGAACTGAAACATGCCTCAGTCTGAGCCTGGATGGAACTGCAGTCGCTTACATCCCCGACCGGAGGAAGAGCCAGTTCAAAACACTGAGAAGAAGCAGCTATTTCAGTGATGGCCTGTTTTCTTTTGGAAAATACTTCATCATAAGTGACCACAGACTGCAACACCAAACTGTGCTCTTTCTCTCTGTGGTTTAGGAGGTGGGTTTCCTTGCTGGCTGTCATTTAATTATATATAAACACAGTCCTCCCAAGGTGTGTGGTTCTGCTCACAGAGCTGGGGGACGCAGAGGAGGAGTGAAGACTGTGTGTAAAGCCAGAGGCACAGAGCAGAGGGAGTAGCTCCTGGCAGCTGCTGCATCACCACAGGGATGTGGCATCTGAGCCCAGGGGAGTTGTCTTGGTATATCCAGAACCACTGATGGTAGATGCTAATGCCTGGATGTAAAAGGTCACTCCAGCAGCCTCATTTCAGTGAGTCTAAAAAGTGGCATCAAGATTGTTGGAAAGTCACAGTGCTGGTGCCAGTTTCTGTAGCACAACAGCTGCTAAGTCCACCATTGTCATAATTAAACACAGGACTGTGCCATTACAGGTGCACCTTGAGGTGCCTCAGACACCAAGACCTCTGGGCCAGCAGTCTGGCATCTGGGAGCAGCAGGACAGTCAGTTATATGTGGATCACCTATGGAGACATCTTCTCTCCTCTGCTGCTCATGGGAGGAAGAGGAAGCCCAGGTCACAGGTAGTGGCAGCACATGGTGCCGTGTTCCCCCACTGCCTAACAGGAGAAAAGTCCAGGGCAGTGTGCAGCCTGCAAACAATAATGGAGAACAGATTTGCTCCATGGAGAGGCCTCATGGGATGCACTGATGTGAATCACAGTGAGGAAGGGTGACACCATGTCAGGGTAGGAGAGGTTCACCAGCCCTGCCTTGGAAGAGGCTGGCTCTCCCCACTGCTTCACCACTGCTTAGAGAGCAACACAGGAGAGCAACAAGGAGCTGGGAATGGCAACAGTGTTCAGTTTTCTTCAGGACAGATGCTGGCTGACCAAGCAGCACCAGAAACCTATGTTACCTTGCTTTCACCCCCATGTCATGTTTTTGTCTATTTTTCAACATTCAGTTTCCTGCTTACCTGGTTGCAGTCTGCTGTGGGCTTATCCCTCTGCTGTAAAGAATAAAACACAGCATCGTTTGAAAGATGCTTTCTGCAGAGTTGGCTTTTTTTTTTCCTTCAACTTGAGGAATTTAGGCAATTAATAGTCCTGACAGCTAACTGTATGCCTTAACATTAATCCTCTCCATGGAAGTAGGGAAAACACTTCTGGTACCTAGTGTCTACCTGATCAGCTAGAATGCAGAACAAATCCTGCTGCCATTCTTAGATAAGTCCTTGATAATCCTCATGTTAAATTATTTTTTGTGTGTACATCCTCCTTTTCATTAATATTCATGTCTCTTTAAATTGTTGTGAAGGTATATGTGTTTGGCAGAAAAGAATTGCAAAATTTAAGAGAGTGCAGGCAGCAATGGCCTTGAGAAATGGGATGAAATAAACTATCCCAGAACTACAATTTAAGCAGTCCTATGTGGTATAAAAGTGTACAGTCTGGAAAAATGAAATAACCATAGCAAAAACATGATTATTTAAAAATTTCACTAGTGAATGAACTACAGTCATAAATCTATAAAAACTCAGTTCAAACCCCAAAACTGCTCTCCCCTTCCCAAGTGCTGGTGTACTTCACATTTTCATTTTTGATGTAGGTCTGGAAAATTTTGTGGCAATGGTGGATGGGTACTAAAAAAAGCCTACAAACACATTTAAATAATAATCTTTTCAAAAAGACATTAAGCTGCATAAATGCTCTGTAGAAGAGTAAATTTGTCTGGATGTATAAGATTTGAAAGGATCTGGGTGGTAAGTGTGGATGTGAATTAAAGGAAGACAATTCACAGAGCATATTGGAAAGGTTAATGTGGCGGAATAAAGGAGGAAAAAGAAATAGTAAGTCACCTATCCTTTTGAAGTGAGGGGTGGAAAGAAGAAGAGCAAGGAAAAGGGAAGTGTTAATTTTTCTGGGATGGTAGGATGTTTGACAGATAGCTGAACCATAGCAAGGTACAATTAGAAGGAATGAGTATCTCTCCATAAGTCTGAGACTCTACAGAAGTAAGAGCAGCAACTGGCAGAGGACATGTGTACAGTGGAAAGAAGAGGGATGTATACACCCCGTTTTCCTGGCTGAGAGGTGTGAACAATGAAAAGCATCATAAATGCTTAGGGATACAGGCTCTGCTTTGTGCTTTGTGTAAGGCACATGGGGTTTTGAGGAGAGGGAATGTAAAATATTTCTTGAAATATTCTGGATACGCTCTTTCCTGGTAATCCAACCAATTTCCTAACAGATCTCAAGTTAGGTCTTTGCCTGGCTAATTTTTTTTTTTTCCAAGCAGGTAAAGCAAGCACCAAAGCTATCACCTAGTGTAAACCCGGAGTCATATCTATCCTGGACATTCAGAGCAGGTAGATAATAACTCTTTCCTCACAATTTCTTTGTGTTTACTCTGCTGGGCTATATCCTAAGCACAAAAACTTGGCAAGAAAGTTTGACTATGGCTTTAGTCATTGGGGTGTTCAAATTTTCCAGGCTATTTTATGAAGAACATCCTATCAAACACATTTAGTCATTTGTTTAAAAAAACATAAACCCCAAGAAATGTCATACAAAATCCAAAAGTTTCAGATACTGTGGCACACTCCAGTGGCATTTATAAGCCCCACCAACCTCTTTTTTCCATATGACAGCTCTTCTAGTGAGGGGTGTTTACTTGACCTCTGCAACTCAGAAATTAAAAACACAAGATGCTCAATAACAAGCAATCAAACCCTTTCCTTGATTACAGAGCATCACCTGCTCAGGGCCAGGCAGGTCCTCCATGAACCACTCACAAGCTCCTCAGCACCACCCATCCCAAGGTGGTTTCAGGGTACAAGGTTGCATGGCAGTGCCTATCACTGTCTCACTGCAAAAAGTCCCAAATGCCAGCTGAGGACTTCTGGGGAAACTGGAATCATGAGGAACAGAAAATTACAGGGTTAACCCTGTTTTTAATACGTGAGGTAGCCACACCTGGCTAATTATCCAGCTTGCATACTGAGGGTGGGGACACTTGTTTTGACCTGGCAGAGTGGAGAGGTCCCTGGGATAGCAAGGCACCAGCATCCTCCATGAGGATGTCTGGGAGGCTGTGGGGGACCATGTCCATACTCACTTTGCTGCAGGGCACTAGTGGAAAATGACACCAATGGGGTGATCTTCAGACAAGGGAGTAGAGTTGTGCCTGGGTGGGCAAGCTGCACTCCCAATGCTGGAGAAGCCTTGCCTGGAAAGCAGCAAGGGCTGCTGAGGCTCTACAACCCCATGCAGAGGTGTCACACAGGGAAGATGTGTCTGGGGTTCCCCAGACCCATAGCTCTGCATCGAGGCGTGCCAGGAGAAAGCTCCAGGCTCTGGAGAAAGCTTGTAAAGATACAACTCTGGAGAATTTTAGCTAGTACCCTCCCAGAAAGGTAGTGAATGAACAGCCTTGGAAGATTTTGTGTGTTCTTAGGACTCCAGCAAATGTATGAAAAGACATGTCAGGGACTTCAATATTGTGCCTCTTCTCCTTGCTCTGCAGGATCCTCCTGTTGTATCTGCAGGAAATTTTGGAGTTGAAGAGGGGTACCAGGTAAAAGTCACCAGGAAAATAAAGAGATTCTGGACAGCTTTCAAGTAATATTGTTGCTAACCTTTTTCCAGGCTGCTGTTCTTTTACATCTAACAAGCATGAATATATATACATATGTAAATTTCAATTTTAAACTCAGTGACAAGACAGCTGCTGCTACTGCTGTTTGCTATTCCATTGCCCCTTCATTTCAGCACTCCAGAGTAGTCAAATCTTTGCTGAGCTAACACTTTTCTTTTATGCCCCATTGTGTAGATGCTGAATTGGCCATACTGGTCAAGAGCAGCCCTGCTTCTTCCCACTACAACCTCTGCATCTCTTAGTGAGTGGTTTCATACGTTCCTGCTAACTCCATGTGGGCAGTGGGGAGGCATCTCCCAGCCACTTTACCCATTTCAGCATCACTTTGCACAGTGCACCGTGGTCACCAGCTGAGTGTGAGTGATGATCTTGAAAGGAGGACCGCCAGCTGCTGTCACCTCCTGAAAGACTGCTAACACCTGAGGAGCTTCCCAGTCATTGCAGGACCTGAGACACTCCTGTTTGCTCAAAATCAACAGGACACAGATGAGGGTCATGTCAATCACATGGTCTTTCCTCCAGAGAACTGTGGTGTTCTTGCTCTGCTGTAGATGAGGTTGCTTTGCTGCTGCAGGGCTTTGACTATGTGCCAGTGATGTGGGCTCATGCCTCTCATTGTCACATGTGACACACTTCCACTTTCCAAGCGTCATTAGCCATCACCTTCAGGGATTTTTATGTTTGAGGTCGCCTCCAAGATGCCAGTGGGAACTGTTAACAAGTTGTCTCTGGCCATGAACTTTAAGGCACCCTCTGCACGGACACATAGCCAGGGCAGCCAAGGGCAAAACAGGCAGAAGCCTAGGCAGTAAACTGAGCTCCTGACATTCTAAACCACTCTGATTTAATATTTCTATACAGGAAGTGAACAAGAGATTAAACAAGAAAAATCAAATCCCTTTGGGGCACTGAAATACTGCTTTGATCCTATAGTGCTAGGGCACCTTGATAATAAATTCCTTGAAAATATCCTGGGAAGCTTAGACAGACTATATTGACATATCTTTTAACTTACAGACTCAAAGAGTCTGCATGCCAAATAATAATGAGGCTAATGAACAATTATATCATTCAGCTATTTCACGACTCCCTTCTGCTGAAGACTGAGTCAGCAAACAGTGGCCAAGAATGACAGCTGAGCTGAATCTTGTCCTGTACCACCGTGGTCTGGACCCAGCAGTGAGACCCATGCTGTAACTGGCAGAGGGTTTTTTTTCTGGTTTCCAGAGAGCTGAGATGGATATCTGCTGTATAGTTTCCATCACGGCTCAAACATTGCCTGATCATGCTTTCAGCTTTGGAAGTGCTCCCTCCATGAAAAATTCCATCAGCAAGGTTTTGCCCTAGTTCTCTTTCTTTTTCCACTGTTCATACCACTCCACTCTGACCTGCATTACTTATCCTCACTTTCTTCATACATTGAGTCCCACAGCTTGAAATCAGCTTTCTCTTTAAAAGCAACCTTCTCCACCTCTTACAAGCTCTGTGTGCCTTCTCTTCAGCAGTTGTTTTACTCGAACACAGCATTAATGAAAAGCTGAAATCATGCTGTTTTGGCATGAGTAAAGAAACCAAGAGAAACTTTATTTCACCTGGCTTTCCCCCAAGACCCTGTCAAGTCAACCCCACTAACATACCCATATCATTTTATAGCACAACCTCATTCTTCGAGCTTCCAGCTGAGTTCATTGCTGTGTAGCCCTCAAAGACCAAGGTTCTTAGAGGTCTATAGGTATCTAAGTGCTGTGGTATATTTGGATTTGGTCCACTTAAGTTTTATCTCATGGGTCTTGGTTTATCCATCTTCCATGGAATGCTTTGTTGAAGAAGTGTAAATCCAGTTAAATACCTGAGGAGAGGAAACCAGACTAGGAGAAAGCCTGACTGGAGGCTGATGGAGCACTGCAGTGGTAGTCAGTCAGGCAACTGTGGCTGGGGACTTTATCTGACTGAGGGTCTTCTTGATCCCATGACGCTCAGTGGAAGAAAGGTGAGACACAGCTGTGCCCATGGAAACAATCTAGTAGTCTTGCTGCCTGAAAACAGACACATTTTGTGTGTAGATAGCTTCATGTGGAAACCATAAGCAAACAGCAGAAGGCAAGGGGATGGCAGGGAGCAGGAAAGGGTAATACTGTGGAAGTCTGGGTCCACCTTTGGCTGATGTTGTACCTCAAAACCATGCTCCTACAAGCAAACAAGACTTACATGGACTGAGCAATTGCCCTAGTTTAGCATCTTCCTTCTTTCACTCCAGTTAAATAGGGCTGTATAGTTTCTGCCACCTCCCCTGTGTGGGGGTGACAAAGTAGTCCAGCAAGTCAATTCCCATTATGCAACTGGAAACTTCACCTTTCTCCATGGAGATAATGCTTTGCAAAGATTGGAGCTCTTTATTCCTTTCTAATGACTGGTTATTTGGCTGCAACACGTTTGAAGAGTAGTGAAAGTACTGTGAAGAGCTGCTTCACCAGAGTTGTGTCACTGTCCATGTGTTTTTGCTAACTTTTTCCTACTTTCTTGTGCTTCATTTGCAGCTTGAGGACTTGATGCTAAGGCTGGATGGCTTGATTTTAACATAAGGCTGAGAGAGTTCAGGTCTCTCAGATACCCCAGAAAGCGCTTGTGGGAGCCATTTGCACTTAAGCATCCTGCCTCACTCTGAGCCACAGCTTCTTGTTGTCAGTGAAACACCCCAGGGGGAGAGGATCACTCTGGTCTGTCTGCTGCAGCCCAGTATGAAAGCCTCCTGACTTTGTGAAGCTATTTCCAGCCTCCTACTCTTCCACCCTGCCCTGCATACACCTTCCCAGCCAGCAACTTATCACCACAGCAAGAGTTCAGGGCAGCAGGGCACCTTGTAAAATGTTTTGCATGACAGTTCTGCACCAAGCTGCCTGCCAAGGTAACAGAGTTTCGTCCCAACGAGGTAGGGCTGATGCATCCCAGGAACTCATGTAGGAGGCATGACCAGGGTGCTGGATATGCATGCTAAGCACAGAAGCATTTTCTGGGGTTCCCATCCCAACCATCTCTCCCTGGGAATCTTGTGAGATTGCAATGGCTCTTTTCCTGATCCCAGGAGGGCTTGCTGCATTAGTAATATGGATGCCAGCCGTTGTAGGGGGCTTGGCACTGACAGGGCCCTGAGACTAGTATATCAGTCAGCATGTCCACCCTGCATATTGGCTGCTCCTAGAATCTGGCTTCCAGGGGTTATCCTTGGAAATGAAGGTCGTACCATGGTCAGTGCAATCAGCCCTCCAGATGTCACTGCTGCCACACAAATCCCTGCCATGCAATCCTCCCTATGCAGTTTGCAGTAACAGAAAATGTGATCAAGTAGCTTTGCACACTTTTTGTCTTCCTTCATCAGTTTTTCTCGCTGCTACTGCCACAACTTTAGATTGGAATAAGGCCTGAAATAGTTTCCAGCTCCTGGTGGCACACCACCCTGAATTCACTGCAGAGATGACACATGCCTGGAGCTCTCACAATGCTTGCCATGTTTAGTGCTTACTGAAAAAGCTCTCTTCCCAGAGATCCCATTGATAAAGCAGTGGGTTAAGTTGTCAGTTAATGCAGGCTCAGCCAGAGCTAGCAGCAGACCATGAGTTCTGGATGGCATTCTGCTTTTTTTTCTGCCGCTGTTTAGACTTTGTTATTTGTTTTGTTTGTTTTTCTTCCCTGTGCTATTGCTGATGTGACAGCATAGCCCCTGGCTCTCAGTCTTGCACGATGCAAAACACTGGGGTGCTGTTCAGCCTTTAACCTGGGAAGGAGTGGAGTGCTGGTTCCACACAGTGCAAATAGTTTCCTGCACTGTCCATCTCAGTACATTCAGTAACTAGAACATAATTGAAAGTCATCTTCAGTGCTAAAGTCCATGCATATATTTGTAGCTAAAGTCCATGCATATATTTGTAGCTCTGGTCCTACCTATCTCTGTCCCTCCCCTCAACAGCTTGTAGTGCTGTGACTTGGCTTCTTTACACTACATATGCAGTTTGTGAGGCTTTTTTTTTAATTTGTGCCCACTCAGAACTGAAAACATTGTACTGAATGCTCTTCCTCCTTTTTAAACAGTTTAATCAAACCTGTCTCTGAATTTGTCTCTCCATTAGTTTTCCCATTCTGCTGAGGCCTCTTAAAGTCACTTAAAACTATTCGAGGTGCAGTATCCTCACCTTCTCTGGGACTACACCAAGAAAAGATTGATAAAATGGCTCATTTATAGTCCTTACCTACTTAGTAAAAAACACTTTAAGGCTTGCCACATGCTATTTCAGCTACGAAATGGGGTGACAGGGATTTCAAATGTTCAAAGTGTGTGTTACGAAATAGATACCAATGGCTGATAACAGCAGAATGCATTGCAACAATTCCTGAGCTGCTGCCATCCACTGGTGTCACTGTGTTAGTTTTGTGATGTCTAAGTGCTCCCCTGAAAATGTCGTTTCTACTTTTAATTCACATGAAACCCAAGGAAGAGGTCTAGAAGGAGTTCATTTCCCCACTGCGTGCCTGTAAGTCCTCTTAGCATAGAACAAGGATAGGCAGAGAAAGACATAAAGCCTCTCTGTGCTGAAAAAACCAGTAATTCCTTTTACTTCAAAGACATAAGGACCAGAATTTGTGGATAAATTTTCAGGCTTGTTCTCTAGCTTGTTTGCTGACTTCCAGCAGTATTTACTAACTGGAAAGGAAATTTGCATCTCTATAAGCACCTCTGTGCACCTATGTACACAAGGTTGGGTGTTATGGAGAGCATGGACTGAATGTCTGCACTTGGCCCTAGCCAACTCCCACTGAAATCACCTGTGTCCTCTGCCACCTCCCATGGGAGGGCTATAATTAAATGCCTGACTATTCTTGGCAGAGGGAGGGGCAGAGGCTGATGTGAACCTGTCTAGATCCCAACAAGCCCCCGCGGCTGATCTGCAGCTGCCGTGCACCTGGTGCCCTGATGTCTTTCAGCACTTGCAAGGGAAAGGTGACAGCAGCTTCCTAGCAGGGGTGAAAACGCAATCTCTCCTGGTCTACCTGACCACGAAGGAGTGAGGAGCTGTGGCAACTGGCAAACAGCTGTTTGCTGCAGACAGGTGTCTGAGAGATGGGCAACTGGCTGAAATGATGTGCTTTGCCAGGCAGGGCAGAGGGTTCCTGCAGGTGTGAAGGAAGCAAGGTAAGAAAGATCATGAGATTCATCACAAACATGATTTGGCCTCTGCAAACCTCCACAAGCATGCTAATGCGAAAGAAATACTTAGGGATGCTCTTGTGCCTGGAACTAACACTAGTGAGTGGAGAAAGAGCTCTCCCGCCTCTAGACAAACACAGACTCGAAGTCAAGCACTGGGGGAGAGACTGACCGACTGCTGTGGGAGGTGGGACTCTGGCCACACTCTTCGAGCCACATGCTGCTTGTAGGTGCACACCTTCCTGCAATAATGTGAAGAAACAGGCAGCTTTATAGAAACACAACACAGGTTTCTGTTTTAATGAGAAAATAATTATATACTTGCATTGTAGGCCTCACAGTCACTATAAAACAGAAGCAGGATAACATTTAAGTGGTTAACATACAGAAAGCCAGGTATTGTTTGAACCGGTTGGTAAGTCATGACAAGGATGCTGCCTTTTGGTTGCCAAACATGTCAATGCTACTTAATTTTCCCTCAGATAATGTCAGTACAGAGCAAGATGAAGCCCAAATTGGCAGCTTTAAATATGAATTGTTCAGAAAACCTGCACTGTAACCCCAAACTGATTATAATCACAAATGCTAATGCTTAACTATTTCTCAATACACAGTTTCATTAAAACCAGTCTTTGCCACGGGAAAGGATCTGAGCATTTCTTTTGTGGAGACAAAGTTAACTCTGCAATAGTGCTCTTTTGTTGCATTTGATATAGTTATATATAGATAGATATGTATTACTGGCGTATACTTATAAACACCTAAGCTTGGTAGCATGCAAATGAAATAACAGAGGCAAGTAAACTGCATCTCATTCTTGTTATCACAGCACTGAATGTGCTGCTGACTATGAGTGTCCATAATTTCTGGAAGAGAAAAACTCTGCTGGGTGGAAAGTCTGTCTGCCCTGGACTGATACATGCAAATACTTCTGTTGCATGGGCTGAAAGCTAACGCTTCTAGCGCAGAGCACTCCTGCCTGACCCCCCCCCCCCCATCCCCTTTCTAGGGGAACAGTTTGATTTTCACTTCATGCTGATTGTGGCGGTATGGGGGGGAATGTGGTAAAGCATGAAAGGATGTCTTATGATGGGTGATCAATGTCACTGGCTTCCAGTGAGTGAGCAGGCAGGAAAAACAGGCCTACAGGCTAAAAAAATCAAAGACACAAGTTCCTGGGAAGGCAGTCCAGGGATGACCCAGCTTTCAGCAGCAAATACTGGGTGAAACTCTGAAGAGAGTTATTTAATACAAGACCACCTTGCCATCTCACTACATGCACAGAGGCCATCTCCTCTTCTAAGGAAAATCCTTTTTTCCAGTCACTCTTAAGCTCTCCCCAAAGGTGGAGGTAGCCAGGAATCTTCTTGATACAGATGTGCAGAGCTCACAGATGCAGCCTCATGATGCATGGTCTCACCAGTGCTGCATTGGTGTTGTTTTTTCCTACAGTCATACAGTAATAACCTGCCTACGGATGTGAATCACGGTTCACTGTTGATTGACATGTCTGAACAATAGGTCCACTTCATTAGGTATGTAATTCTTACATATGCATGGTGCCTCCCCATGGTGCCTCCTTGAGATAAGTCCACTGCTCTTATCACAGT
>NW_008684169.1:70497-79502 GCF_000695815.1 Acanthisitta chloris
ATAGTTGACAGAACTGAGATAACAGGTATGTATAATTGTATTCGCTACAACTCCCTGAAAATAAGCCTCAAAATTATGTGTCCATGGACAGAAATCCCATGCTGGAGGAACTGAAGGGTGGTGATGGTGAATGTTTATGAAAAGCACCAGAAGTATGTTCACAGTATTGGTACTCATTTTAAATGAGATCACTGTTTCAGGATAAAACAGCACAGCAGATCATGAACCCAAGGCAAGGCTTAGGGAGGACACAGTGTCCTGGCTGATGAGTTTCTTTTAAAAAATGTCAAAATAATAACTGATTATAAAAAAGACAGCATATTTTATATAGAAAAAAGCTCTGCGTCTTTTTTTCTGTCACCTCCCAAACTTGGTGGTTTCTAGTCCAGAAATTATGGTTCTCAGCTGTAAAATACTTCTATTGTATTGCTTGGTGAAAAGAAAGAATAAACCCGCAGCCTCTATACTACGTACAAATACAAAGCACAAGAATAAATACCACATTTCTTTTCCTAATCGTCAGCTTACAAAACTGCTCAATACTTTGCAATTGTGACTCATGCAAATACCATGTTGGGTCAAATTTTAATATCACAAATACTGCATTAACTCAGTGCCTTAATTTTATATCCCCTTTTGGAAAAAAAAATTAGCACTCACCCCTACAGCTGGTAAACAGCTTAAGAGAAAATAGTCAGAACACACACCGCCATACACTTTCTGGTATGCCAGCCCCATGGCACACACACACACACACACACACACACACACGCCCACATGCCCCCCCCCCCCCACAATACGCACTCACCTGATCCCAAGCCTAAGCAATAACTAAAGGCTCTATGGTTAGCTGAAAACACTGGCTGAACGGCAAAAGTAATGTTTCCTTCCCTTGTCTGCTCTTTCTTGCTCATTCCTTCCAACTCATTATGCCCTTTAGCTTTTTTGTTGCCTGGAAACGTGAAGACTTCCACAAAGCACTCTACTTCAAAGGCTTTTTATGCTGTATAAATATAGTTGAAGACATAACTATCTTCCTTCTTTATTTCATACCTCTTTCTAGGCCAGAGTCTGGCTTAGTTCAATTATTGCCTCATTTAAAAATGAAATGTCCTTTATTTGTATCCCTTTCCCACTACCTTTCTACTTGAAATTATCCATCTTCGAAGATTTTACACATATGCCATTCTTTTCCCTCCCCACCATCAAAAAATAGTTGTCATCCGCTAAATACAGATTTTCTACTTAGAAACTTTGTTGCGTAAATATGCTCTGAGAACCTGGAGTTCAGGTGATATTGCAAGCATATAGGATCCTAAAGCTAAGGTAATCCATTTGGCTTAGCTCTCATCCCCAGCTATTCCACTCCTAAATTGTGATGGCTTGTGTTTGCAACACAAGGACTGTTTGAGTCTGCTGGATTGTACATTTGCAATAACTGCCTCCCTGTTTGTTGGGTTTTTCTCCTTTAAACAGATAAATTACTAGAAAGGGGAGCAGAACCCACCCTCCCCCAAAAAACAACCCAATTCCAAACCCAACTCTTCAGTCTTCTCCAAGAAATAGGAATAGAGGGCAGTATCTTTGTGGTTTGTGGTTGGATAAGAGTATGCCAAATCAATGCCGACAGTCTTGGTGCAGCGGCTGTGGGAGGCGAAGGAACTGCAGGAGGTTCTGATAGGAGCTGCTGGGGGGACAGTGACCCTGGGGAACCAAGTGTGAGCTCGGCCCACGGGCTCCCCCATGACAACTTCCTGCCACATGCCTGCAGCCTATCTGGTCCATGGGGACAACCACCCCCTTGTGCCCACCCCCTGCGGGCTCCCACCGCTGCATCCTCCCCATTGCATTATTTCAGAGGGGAGATGGAGGGAAGAAGAAGGGGCTATTTTCTAGGTGGGTTTTTCCTGTAGTTTTAGGATTGCCAGGAGCTGGATCATTTCTGTGTCTGTGTGCATTGAGTTTGTTGTGTATTTAATAAATATTGGACTAAAATGCTGCTGCTTTCATGGTGTTTTCTTGTGGTGGTTTTTTTTTTCTTCCTTTCTCCTTTTTTGCTTCCAGCGTGCCTGGTTGCTATCTTCACACTCGCATGGTTATTCGTCCTCCTCTCGGTTGGCATAAATGCCAGCTTCCCAGCGCAATGCCAGAGCACTCTTCCTGCGGTTCACCCTGGTCGCCTCGAGGACCTGGTAAGGAGAAAAAGGGAAAGCATAGGGTGTCACTCATCTGCCCATGGTCCTCATGCTGGGGTGTTCCACACTGTGCGTCTGGGCAGGCAGAGACTAGCCAGGCCAGCCCTTCCCACAGGGCTCCCAGTGTTGCACCTCGTGCAAACTGGGAACACTCATGCAATGAAGCACTTGATGACTTGAAAGTGGGGGGATAGCACACAAGAGCAAAGCCACAGCACAGGACAGAAGTGGTAGAAATTGTCTGGCAGCATCCAGCTTGGCTCAGGGGAGCCCCAACTGCCCTTTATCAGCCCAGCT
Organism: Acanthisitta chloris; assembly: GCF_000695815.1. Lineage (NCBI taxonomy): Eukaryota > Metazoa > Chordata > Aves > Passeriformes > Acanthisittidae > Acanthisitta > Acanthisitta chloris. The sequence continues at coordinate 72,990 of NW_008684169.1, forward strand.
GCACATTGCCCTGTGTCAGGGTCTTGATCCTCTCCCCAGTGGCAGCAGAAGCAGCAACCACCCAGCAGCTTTGTCCAGAGGCTTCTTTGGAGCTGCACATGCAGCCCAGAAAGCAGCCAGCTGCCTATTTCTAAACATGACATCTCAGGCAGAACTAGGCAGTCTGCCCCACCTCAGGCCCCACATCTTCTTGTGGTCTTTGGCTTGCAGCTAAGACAACAGAAAAGCCTGCACACTGTGATCAAAGTGCTCTTGGAGTGAAAAACCACTTCATGCGTATTGGAAAAGAGATTTACACAAGGAAGACCTACAGTGCCTGGTGAAAGGTGGGCCCTCATACATTTACATGTATTTCATATATACAGTGTCATACACACAGAGATACATGCACACCTTGTGTATATATTGTACATATGCACACACACTAAAAAAGAAACAGTTTGAATAAAATAAAAAAGGAAATCAAGTGGCACCAAAGACATTATTGTGACATGTGCCTGATGTACTCCTCAGCAAATAATGCATGGCCTTGGGTGTTCTCCACACAGCAGAGTGAGATATAAAGGGGTCTCAAGCCTTCTTACAGGAGCACATGGCAATACTATTTTCTGACCAACACTGAGTAAGTGCTCCATGATCAAACTACAAAGCTGCCAATGTTCACTGCCCTCACTGTGCCTTAAACTAGCCCTCTCAGAGAAGCAAACTTTAGAAATTTCTAAGCAGTCAGCTAAAAAACATAATTGTAAAAAAATCCCACAACAAGTAGGTGACTGTTCATTGAAACAATGCTGGCCATCCCTGGTCCCTAATGCTTCCTGCAAGTTGCTCTGCACACTCCTTGACTGCAGAAGAGTAGCTGGCCTTTTGAGAAAGGATGATGCTATTTTATTCTTCTATGTAGAAAGTCAGATGCAGTGAGGACTCTAGCCTGGAGTGGAATAAAAACAAATAATTTAAGACTAAAGAAACCATTCTTTCAGCTTGTGACAAGCTGTGGCAAGCAAAATACACAGGTACTAAGGGTTCCTGCACAGGCAGTATCAGAAGATCAGCTCTGAACTGCTAGCTGAAATTACAGGCCTTCATAACTTTGCTTATGGGAATGAGACACTACTGCATTTATGCCAAGTCCCAAGCCTCTACTCAGGAGCTTAAGGTAGAGTGGAATTTTGCCAGCATTAGTACTTTGCCCTCCTAGTTTCTTTTGACTATGAATAAGCTGAAGAACTAAAGGCAAAATCTGGCCAATAGAGACAAATTTTTACTAAAGTTCCATCTCCTTCTTGGCACTGACCAGGGCTACAAAGCTAGTCCAGGTTCACTAAAGGGATTTTTTTTCTGATTTTTTTTTGCAAAATCATGCCTCCTCTTTTGTAAGCTGTGAACTGGAGTTACTCCTGCTGCAGGGGATGAGGACCAGCAGTTTAAACTACATGTCTGGGATTCTGAGTGCCTGAACCAAGGAAAGACAACTACAACTGAACAATGGAGAAGTAAAACTGGGAGTGGGTATCAGTGCATCATTCAGCACAAACTTCAAACCAAAACTGCCACTGTATATTTAAATGAGGTCTGCTGAATTTGACCTGTAAAATTACACCAGCTGAAAATAAAATGGATTTTATATAATTGACAACAGTTTCTAGCCAGCATCTTCTCTGTTGGAAATCACAATGCTGTGACGGTATCTGGTGATGGCTTACAACAGTCAAGACCCTTAAGCTTTCAAGATTCCTGCTTTGGACCAGTCAGCTTGTATTTGTCTAAAAAGATGGCAACAGAGTTTCTTCCATTTATCCCTGGTCTGCAAACATGCCCAGAAGCTTATCTACTTCTGCAAGTGTTGCTGGTTGCTCCAAGCAAAACTGTATCCAGATTTGTATCACAGGTACCATGAGGGCAAGGAATGTGGACTTAGGCTTCGCGGGAAAAAAATAGTGGTATCTGGCTCAGTATTAAAACGAGCTTTCAAAATGGGATAGCATGCACTAATAAACTAAAGGTCCTTTCGAGTAGTTGCTCCAGAATTAGTATTCTAATCTATTGAAAAGAGTGTTTGACCAAAAACAACCCTTGTTTTGACAAGGCTGTGTCAGTTTTAGATCCGCTAGAGGAAACAGTAGCATAATTATAGCATGCAACTGGAATGACTGAGTGGGGAATTGGGACCCCTCTGTGGAACATTGAATTCATGACCCAGGAAGCTGCTTGCCTAAAATAGCAAACAATCTCTATTTTATAATATTTTTGGCAGGTATCATGGCTGACTTTAGACCCATCATGAGTCCAGCACCCAGAGGCTCTCCACAGCACATCGAAGGAAGGAAAATCTTTTGCTTTAGTGTGGCTGTTTTGAGGGTCTGTTACGGGCAGCATTTTGGCCACATTACAAAATGCTATCTCAACACTTTGTAAGTGCCCTCCCTGATGATGCCCTACCATGATGTCAACTCAGAGGGTGGAGACAGGGCAACCCAGGCAGGACCAGGCTTATAACTGTACATAGTAGGCATATACTGAAAATCACAAAAATCAGGAAGCAGACAGTTCACTTAAGCTTAGGCTTCTTCAACCTGTGAACTGGCTATTTTAAAAATATTTTTAATAATTTACTGAATCTTCTTACCTGAACCTGGAAGAACTAAAAGAAAAAAGAAAAACAAACAGAAAATGCAAAGGTCTGGGTGTCTAAAATCTATCAGCACCAGGTGGGAAAGTTGCTGCAGAAGATATGTCCACACTGTACATAAAGTACAGAAGCACAAAGCAGGGAGTAGGCTCTCTGCACTTGCAGATGTCAGCATTTCTGCTCAGGAATGATAAACTAAATGCTTTAAATAAAGCTGGAGCTACTGAGAGAACATCTGTTTCTCCAGTATGAAGGTATTTTCTTTACTGAATACACCAGACTGCTAGTGAGCACAGTGAGGAGCTGGGTATCCGAAGCTAAAGTGTGTTTAAGCTGAAGCAAGGCAGCAACAGTAAGAAATTGCTGCTGGTCGGTATTAAAACATAAACTGTGCTCCCTATGCCATCAAATTTAGTATATGGGTTTTCTGTATTGTAACACAAGAATTTTCAGCAGTAGCCTTTAATGTTGCATAAATGTCACCTTACCTCAGCATCTCTTACAGCATGACTGGTATTAAGGAAACTCAAGCTAATGCCCTGTAAATCTGAATATACTTATAGCTGTTAGGCCAAAGGCAGAAGATTTTGAGGATAAAAGCATCCTCTATATGGGCAGGCATATAGGTCTCTTTAAAACTGCAGACAGATGAGCTTTTAATAAAGGCTGTAGGAATTTGGGGGTGATGAAACCACATCATCCTAATAAAGCAGGATGTAGTTTGCTGCATGTAGGTTAACTTCAGCAGTTACTGTACCTTGCTGGGGGGTTGTTTGCTGCTTCCTGGAGTGGAGCCATCATGCTGACTGTGTGGAAGCCCCTGCTCCCAGCTGGTACAAGCACAGCTGGAACTGCTCCAGCGCTGCCAACAGTGATTGAAACTGGGCTGCCTGCCTGCACCAGAGTGGATTACAGGGGGCTCTGGTGAATAGGAGACACAGAGCAGCTGTAGGGTCAGTAGAGAGTAGGGGGGCATTGTGCCTTGAGCCTTGCTGTTCTTCTGAAACAACTGCCTGACTTCAGCTAAAGATTTCCAGTGAGAATCTCATGGTTTCTTCAATCTGAAGCCCTGGATGCTGGGGATTAGCCAGAGGACATACTTCCATCTGCATACAGAATTGCTGTGTCATACAGCCTTTTTTATTTCTACCCACCTTCCCACCCATGCACATTCATTTCCAGCTCTTTACGCCTTGCGTCATTATAATTTTACAAGGTGTACACACAACTCAACCCAGCAGAATGCCATGGACTGGGCATGTAAAAATCTACACTTGAGCTTCTGTCTCTCACACAACATCAAACACTCTGTTCACTACTTTCTGTTCATAAATCTCGACTCTGACTATTGTGCAGATACTATGGAGGCCCAACCAGTGTTTAAAATCAGGCCTCCAAGAGCACACTGATCTTATACTGATTAACTCTCTATAAATACACTACACAAGATCAATCACTGGCTTGTCTCAGTGAGATAAAACCCACACTAAATTATTTAATGAATAGGAAATGGCATTGACTTTGCTTTACTCTCTGGGACAGAAAATGTTCATACACTTGGCTTGAGGTAGCTGATGTGGTCAAATATGTCATGGAATAGGAAAATACTGGAAAGTTCATGTTTATAAAAATGTGCTGATGTTGGACAATGAATGTCAGTCATTACCACAATCTGCACAGAAGATTATAGGCAATTAAAATACTCACATTATTGAGCACCTCATTCTTAACAAACATTGCAAAAGCGTAGTTAGCATCAACCACCTGCTCTTAAAATTCTTGCCTTTGTCAGAGTTCAGCTGTGCAGGGATAAGGACTCTGCAACTTACTCCCTTGTTAAAATACCAAATGTCACTCTAAATACCCATTCTTTGGCAGATCTGGGTTTCTTCTACCTTGAGACCAACACTGATGCGAAGTTGTGGGACTGTGATCAGTCATCACATCACAGCAGACAGGGACAAGGACAGGTTCACAAAATCCAACAGGCTGAGGCCGTACAGTTGGATCTGATTCTTCTTCCATAGAGGAAAGGTTGGTGTGCAGGTTCTTTATAAAATACTAGAGATTTTAATAGTGCTCAATACATTGTAATCAGAGACAAATGAAAGCCACAGCAATTTCACTCAGCATCTGAGGATGCTTGGATCCCAGGTTTAGCTTTGCCAGGTAAACAGTAAGAGGGACTAAGGAGAAGCTCTCATTCCTTGCCTCAGGAATGCTCCAGTCCTGGGCAACAGCTCCCATCCCTTTAATTACAACCCCTCTTATGCCAGAAATTGTAACTAGAATCCAAGGGTTAGAAAACCAGCCACACATATATTTGATAATGAGAGATATGAAGGAATATCATGCACACACACGCACATTTGCATCCCAGTTTTGGTATGAAATGGCATTGGCACACAGTATGAAAACGCAAACTGCAGCAACATGCACTTTGAAAAACCATGCAAGAGGAAGCAAAAATAAATAAGCAGTTGAAAAGTACCTCAGAAGTAACCTTGCTAGACAGTAATTTACAGGCGTACTGGTAGAAAGGGAAAAGACCAGCATTAGTACATTGAACAAGCATGTTATAACTAGGAAACAAGAACAAATTAAAGAAATTGCAAGAACTGGCACATTTCAGAGTATAAGATTTCAAGCAACTTGGTGTCATAAAAAAAAAAAGATAAGTTGGTGTGGTGGTATATTAATGACGTTGCTTGGCCAGTCTCAGTCTTGTTTACCATCAGTGCTTGACCTGGTTTCTTGATGCTGCTTTTTCTCTTTACTCATCTGTTGAAACCTCTACTGTAACACATCCTCTGGAAGAAACTGCCCCCTTTCCTGAGCAGTAAAGTTCTTCCAAGAATGGATGTGCTTGATTTGCCCTTTGTTTCCGAAAGGCAAAACCCACAAGTCCCAGCCAGAGTGGCCATGTTGTAGCCACTGAAGCCAGACATAAAACAGAAGGTGCTGATGCCTGAAGGAAAGACAGAGCAGATGTCCTACTGAAACCACCATCCTGTCTTTTGGTGTGTCTTACGTAGGGAGAAAGTGAAGCTCTATACATCATTACTGCTGGTGTGCTCAGAACATGAGAGGGAGCTCCCGTTGACATCAAACCTCTCCATGGCTGCTGTGCCATGGAACTCTGAGACTGCTCCCAGTACTGAGGAAGTCTCTGGCCCTCCACACTCACAAAGAGCAACACTGAGCCACCTTCAGCTTTCAGGACGTAATGCTCCAAGTGGCACCTGCCCATCTGGTTGTCAGTTATGCTCTCTCCCCTGCTTAATACATTTTTAAAAACAGTCCAGTAATGTGCTCTTTTGTTTCTTTACTTAGAGAAATCTTTTTTTCCTGGGCTCACTGGTCAAATGTCCTCTGCTGACAAATCAAAGCTATTTGTTTAGCCTGGCATGTAAAACATTAGCTCAAACTGACAGTGATGCAAATGCAGCACTTCCTTGCATTATCTTTCCCCTGTCAATGGCGGGAGTTGTTTACCAAAGGAGAGTGAAAAAAGCAGGGAAGAGAAACAAAACACTCCTGCTGGTCTGAGGAAGTTCTCCCTGGGCTCTGCAGGACACTTGACCTCTAACAGGATTTTTGGTGGGGAGCAGCAAGAATGTAAATCTTGCTTGGCTTTATGCAATGGGCTTACAGAAAAGGAGAGTGACAACAAATCTCAGCACTGGGACATGGTTTTTCTCTGGGGCTTTGTAAATTCACTGAAGCCTTGACAATTATATTATTGATGATGGGGAGAAGACTGAAGCCCTCATAATTCAGGAGCAGATGGTTAGTGACCTGCTATGCCAGTTAGACACACACAAGTGCATGGACCTGGGATCCACCCCAAGAGTAGAATCATAGAATAACAGAATTTAGGG
>NW_008684170.1:0-3139 GCF_000695815.1 Acanthisitta chloris
CGCACCCCTGCCCTGTGGTCCCTACCCCCTCCTCCCCTCTCCCGTGCTCCGGTACACCTCCCTAGAGAGCTCTGCGTGCTCTGCCCTTCCCTGCAGCATGTTCTTTGGGGGTCCTACTGCCCCACCCCAGAGGAAAAATCTGTGTCGAGGGAGGAAACTTGCCATGCCCTGGGGCCTTCCACAGGTGCACTGCCTCTGGACAGGTAGACAGTCCTAATCCCAGCCCCCTTCCTCACTCCATGGCCAAGGGTTTAAGGTGCCACCCCACATCCTTTTCCCTGTGTGTAATTGGCCCCACGCACATCTCTTGTTTCCGTGGTCGGTTTTTCCTTCTTCCCCCTCCCCCCTCGCTCTGCTTTGCCCTTACTGACTCCTTTTTTCCCCTAGAGTGGTGTTGCCAAGCAAGGCATAATCGGGAGCTCCACCCAGCGCTCCAGTTTGCAGCTCTGCTTCCCATTTTAACTTTCCCTTTGAACAACACCGCCAAGGCGATACTGGTTTTTTTGCTTGGCTCCTTTTTGGAGGCTGCAGGACGAACGATCTCAACTGATGCCTTGGCTGTGCTTCGCTTGCTTGTAAATGTTAGTTTCCTTTGGCTGTGTCACTTGCAGTGGCTGAATCCAGCTTCCAGCAGACTGCTTATGTGGGAAAGTCCGTCGCTGCTGTCCCAGATGACTCATCACAGAGATGAGTTTTCATAGCTCATCCGTTCAGGCAGAATATTTTTTTTTTATATAAGGGCTCTGTCCTTCCAACACAAAACACTGCAGAGAGCTGTCCAGTTGCAATAGGGAACATCTTTCTGTACAGCGATTTGCTACAAAGAGGAAGGCAATCAGCTTTATGGTGCATGAAGAAGTGGTTTGAATTTAGAGAGTGAGATATATGCTAAATGTTAGGGGAAGGTTTTGGAATTGTTCGGTCACTGCAGTAGACTGCCAGGGGTGATGGTGGAGTCAGTATTGCCTGAGGTTTGCTAAAAAAATACGTTAGATAAGCATCTGTCAGGAGTGGCTTAAAGAAAGCTGATACAGACTTGGAACACTGCGAGTGAAGTTGACGTTTTGAAGTATTTTGCGACCTTATTTTCTGTGATTCCTATCCAGTTTGCTTTTCTTATGTGTTTAGTAGGCCCTTTCTAGCTCTTCTTTATGAATTTCAATTGTTTTTTACTGTTCTTTTCTTAAATGAAAAGGCAGGTTTATTTGTGGGTAACATTGTACCAAAATAACAAGTAGAGGATCAAGTGGTTTACGAGTCTGGCTTGTTCATAGGTTTCAACTGACTGATTTTGTTTTTCAGTGAAATTTGTGTTCCAGTGCCAGGGCGTGTGATGTTAATAGTATGCTACTGAACTTTTCATTTTCTTTCCTTACGTGTGGCAAAATACGGCAATTACTGTTGAGCTTTGTATCCCATATATATAGCTGACATATAAAAAATAGCTGTTTAGTTAATTCCCTTTCCATGAGCAACGTTGTGTCTCCTCAGGAAATTCAAATCAAACGCTAGTTGCTGAATATTTTATCAGCAGTTTTGTCTGGTATATGAATTGAAGAAACCTTGCTACCTACAATACAGCATTACATTAGTCTGTCTTATTCTGCCTTTATAATTAAAAATAAATGTTGTATTCCTCATCTACCATTGTCTTTGTACTTCTCTCCTCTTACGTTTTTCTTAGGCAGACATTGATCAGACATTCCTTCATATTCACTCATTTAGTTTTTGCTTCTCCCTTTGTAGCTTCTTATTGGTCTTTGACTTAGTCTCTCTTTTTCATGGATGCCTCACCCTCATTCCTTATGACTTTGTTTTTCAAGTTGGCTTCTCATTAAATTTATGCCTCTCTAGCCTGTTCTGTCTTCATCTGCTAATCCCCATTTCTGTTTCTGAGAGAAATGATTACTTCTGTTTTGATTCTGCCAGCCATCTTATCTGATTACTGCATCTCCAAGTCCCTTTCTCATGACTGCCACCTCCTCATCTTGTTTACGATAAAGCACCTACCTGTGACTGGTTGTTGAACAGGGCATATTTCTTTGTTGTCTTCCTCCTAACTTATTTTATACTCAATTATCCATTTTTCCCCTGAATGCATTTCCCAGTTCCTTTGCTTTGCAGTCTGTCTAAAGCTCTGCCTTAGGCCTTTTCCTGTATCTCTTCCCCTTGCAGTATCTAAAGGTTTCCAGAGAAAAACTGATTAGAATTGACATGTTTACCTTTGCTCAGCACTATTGATTGCTACTTATAGAAATAGATTCTTGTGTTTGCTTTCTGCTTTTTCTACCCTGAACCCAAAGCCTATTCATTCAGTTTTTCTATTTTCATTCCAAATTTCCTGTTTTTACCTCTTGCTGCCATCTTATTCCCTTCTTAATTTTATTCTGAGTTACTATCTGCCATCCTTAAAGCCGACAGCCAACTCTGGTCTGTTTCCCTCCTTTTCCAAACTCAAACAGAAGAATGTACGTTTGTTGTTGTACATTCCCTCCTCTTTCTTCATAATAAATTAATTCCAATCCAGAATCTGCGTTGTGCTGAAATTGCCTTCATTCATATCCCTACAGGTTTCTTCTGGCCAAGTTCCAAGGATTCCCTTCCGTTCTTCCCCTCCTTGATCCTGTGCTGCTTTCAATATTATCTGTAATTCTCTATGGCTTGATGGCTTATTATCCATGGGTGGTCTGTAGTACTGTCCTTTTGCTATTATTCACTGCCTTCTACTCTCTGATTATTGTTTATTTTCACTGACTTCTGTCTGTGCTTATACTTCCAGTCTTTTCCTTAACTTATTTAACAAAATTTTTCAACTTCAGCTGTTGTGATGTTAAGATAAACTTAATGCAACCATACCTGACTTTCTTCGAGATGTGCTCATTCTTACCTGTTGTTTCCTTTTCTTTGTGAAAATCAGAACTTGCAAACCAACTCAACAGAAACTGTGTCTTTGATATTTTTTATTTGAATCTTTTTCGCTTGCAGCTGTTGGAAAATTGTGTAAATCTTATGCTTAGCCTCTAAAAAATGGTTATGCAATGTTGCCAGGATACTTCTACCTGCTGGGTAAACTGATTGCTAATTTTTACCTCTGTTTGGTGAAACTGTACTGAGTGCTTTTTTTGTCTATAAATTTCAG
>NW_008684170.1:3168-32844 GCF_000695815.1 Acanthisitta chloris
GGGTTCTTTTAGGTCTTCCAACTACTCTGGAGTTTCACAGATGTAGGCAGTAAATAAATGTCATTGCATTGATTGGCCTCCTCTCACTTGGCCCACTCTTCTATTATGTTTTTTTCTTCAGTCTTCTAGGTAAGCTATTTTCTAATGTGGAATAAAAGTGTATAATTGTATGACAACAGTCTCAAGAACATCTCAATACATGTTTAAGAAGAGAGAAGAGTCAACTTCATTTTGAAGTTTGGCTTTACAGTCCAGAGAGTGGTTTTCTCTGCTTTAATATGATTTCAACACTGGGTGTGCAATGGACTGCAAGAATAGGAGATGATTGCTGTATATTGGGAAGCTGAGATTTCATACTGCATTTTTACATGCTAGTTTTTAGCTGTTGGTATTTTAAGCTGTAATATTGCTCCACTATGGTGGAGAGTCACGGCGAGCAGAACGTGGTGACTTGTGCCTGATAACATAATACATAATGTGCCTGATCTTAATAAAATTCTTGTAGTTAAGCAGCTGTTTACAGCAGAAATGAGCACTGGGCTGTTTTGGTATGGTTTTGTTTTATATTGAAAGCACTCTTGCTGCTCTCCAGATACATTATTTGACTGAGGAGGAGACCTCTGAATGTTGTGCACAGATCTGCAGAAACAAAGCAGGAAACCCGTTAAAGTACTTTGTTCAAGGTCACGATAACTGTGTCCTGGGAATGCTTTGTCAGACTCACTCTAGTTTGCTATGAGAAACTGCAGTATTATTGCCTACTTATAAGGCGGTGTGCTTATGTAATAAGCTAAGGACTTGACTTCCCATTTCCCTTTCCATTCTTCTCCATAAATCTCCCTTTCTTCCATAAATCAAGTAGAGCTTTCTTAGTGTTGGTTCCTGTCACGTCCTCAAGCCCTGCCATCTTTTTCTAATCCTGAGTGTTCTTTCTTGTTATACCAGAATTTTGGACCTGTACATTGTTTAAGAAGCTATGATTTTCAGTTGGCAAGCCAATTTGAATGTACCACACATTCTGAAGGAATAGGTAGCAAACTGCTACTGCCTTCCCTAGGAAGTGGCAACATTATTATTGCTCACAGCAGTAGTGTGCAGGCCATGAGCTTCTAATGAGCAGCGATGCCTTTGGTCTACAATGAACATCAAGAGAGTGCAAAGAACAGCGGCAGCATTTTCTGTGGAGTGTCTCATTTGGAGATCAGTAATTGGGGAATTCTGTGGGATTTTTGTGGGGGTATTTTTGTGTGTTAGTGTTGTGTTGTGATGAAGATAACACATTTTGAAGCAAAGTGTGTATTGTAGTTGGATAATATTTTGCTGTCCCCGAGTTTGAAAATATTTTATTATTTGGGACTTGCAGCCTGTAGGAGGAACAAATTTTGTGATTCTGTGAAACAGGTTGATGTACAGGTGGCAAATTCAAATGTGATTAAGCAATTTGGTATGTGCAAAATGTCGTCAGAAGTGAACTGTTGTTTTGTGGTTTAGGTTTGGGGTTTTTATTTGGTCTTAGCTTTGGAGGTTTTGGTGGTTGTTATAATTGTTTTGTTTTTGTTTGCATGACTGCTTTTTGTAATGAGTAAGAACAATGAAAGTACCACATATGCGTTGAAATGAATATTTTAATCCCCTGAAAAATATTACTGTGATATTTGTAAAGTGTCCAGATTTATTGCTGCTTTCAAATAAGTACTCAACAATGTGTAATGAAGAAAAGAAACTATAACTAAATACTTTGAGGGTTAAAAACTGGGCTTTTGTCTGCAGGTGGTCTGATTTCTAAACTTCAAAACCTCAGCAGGTGTGCTGATCATGTCAGCTCTTTAATCAGCTGTGTTATGTTTTAAGATAAATATTTAAATTGTTGACTGAGGGAGAAGCATGTAATAAAGGAGTTTTTGTAGCAATCTTTAACATGAGTTGACTGTAAAGATGGGAGGATGGTATACAAGACATGTCGTATATAAAATCTAAGGCTCTGTGTATGAGTTTTCAGGGTAAACATCTTTATATTACACCATCAGTGATACTGTAAGTGATGTTTTATGTGATCTCAATTTTGTTTACATTATGTTAAAATATTATAAATACTGTTTGTGGAGACTGAGAACATGAGTGAAGTAGCAGATGTGGGCACATTGAATTGGTGGTATTCTTAGCCTCTGAGGAGGAGCAAAGTATAAATTCATTACCCTTTGGTAGATAACTTCCAAGCAGTGTTAATCCATCAGAAGACTTGTCCTAGCATGATCTCCGAGTTTCATACTTGTAAAGGGCAGATGCATCTTTTTGGTGAACCAGTGGTAAATCTGGAGTCATTAGGAAAATAAGGATGTGGGTGCCTGTATGTAAAGTACCAGTACATGGCTCTTAAGCCCAAAGTGTGACAGGCAGTGTCTGCTTTGCAGTGAATTGAAAAATACAGCATTTTGTAATTAAATTGAAGCAGAAATTCTGCAAAAATTGACAGTAGACACTACCTGTTTTGCACATCCTGTTATGCAGTCCCTGCTCAGAATTGCTGAGAGGCATTTGGGCTTATTATCCAGAGCACAATTTCATCATAGAGGACACTCGCAGTGAACAGTGTGTATGGTTGGCCTGTTTTTCCAGAGATTATGCCACCTGTAGCTGTAATAGTATTAGGTTGACAGGCTCCCTTGTCCCTGTAAGTGGGAGACATTGCTTCAGTTTTGTGAGTCTGGGGTGATTCAAGCATCTGCCTCCCAGGAGAATGCTATCAGCAGCAGGTGCTTTGGGTTAGGAGCAATACTGCTCTTCCTCAGAGGTAGATCCAGGACAAGTCTACATTAAGAAATTTTTGGGTATGTTTATGGAGACATTATTGAGGCAATGTAGTTCATTCTTCCAGAGAACTGGTTTAGTTTAGTAGAGTAGAAGTTCAGGTTTACCGGTGCATGTTCCTGCTTTAGTAATGGAGGTGTTCCAGTAATTTGCTGTATAATAAATCAATTTTACTGTGAACCTGAGAGGTTGTCTGAACTCATGATAAAGTGCTGTAAACAGCTGCTTGGTGCTTTATCTAAACACCTGTAGGTCATGCACAAGAAGTCTGTAGATAATGGTGAACAAGTGTTCTTAGATTTCATGGTGCAGTAAAGTAAAGGTTTTCTATTAAAATGTAATATGGTTGGTAAAGTCATGAACTGAAAATAGTTCTAATGCTTCAAGACTTTGTTCTGGACACTTAAATAGTGCATTCACCACATGAATATATATAGAGAACTAGTTTACTTGAGTTGTTACTTTTATTCTCAGCAGTGTGCTTGTGTGTGGAAGTGAGTGTGGCTTTTTGAGGGACTGGGTTTTTTGCAGGTTTTAAGGAATAATGTCATGGAATCTTCAGAATAACAGAAGATCATGGAGTAATTGTAGACATCATATCAGCATTGTCAGGGACTCTAGACTCTGATCATTTGTGAAAGTGTTAGAAAATGTCCATGTTTTTCCCCTCGCTCTCAGGAGGATTTCTTTGTGCGGTGTATTTTACAGGTTTAGAGCCTAATACTTTTGCATGAAAATATGGAACAACTTTCTAGATTTTAGTTTTATATTCATACATTTTGCACACTTGTTTAGATCAGTTATTACCTACTAAGTTGTCTGCATATGCAGAGAAATGCTCATGAGGTATTTCCTAATTCATGTTTATAGTGAGACACACTTAGTCTACACCTGTAATGGGTATCACCTGTGTTGTGGCCTCTTTGTAGTCAAAATGTAATTCAGATGCTGTGTACTGGTCATCTTATTCACTGCAGTTTAACATTCATAATGAAAGGAGAGGAGTGGCTAGTAATTTCATTTGATATCAAAATGGCTGAAGCTGCTTATGGAATAGGGGGTACGTCTTGGTTTGAGGCTTCAGGTTAGAGTGATCTGAAAACTTCCTGAACTGTTACTGCTTGGGGTCAGGGCTCATATCCTTTTTCTCCTTAGGCTTTAGAATTTGGATCAGTTCAGAGTGGAAGAAGTTTCATTAGGACAATATATAGTTGCTGTTAGTTCTTCTTTTAAACAGCTGAATAGTGTAGAAAAGTCTCATGTCTTGGATAGAAAATTGCCATGCTCTCTGTTAAACCTGGGAGATTATATTATTGCATTGGAAAGACTTCGGTAAAGTAGTAAATTATGGCTGCTCTTATTCATAGGTGAAATGTTTTGCTAAAGGTCAGCATGTGATTAGTACTGTTCTTTAGCTTGTAAAGATATGTAAAAGAAGCAAAGAATATCCCCTTAAATGGCCATTAGGAGACTAATAAATGTTTCAAGAACTGTCTGGTTTTTTTCGGGTTTTTGCTGTGTGAGGATGTTTCAATAGCACGTGAAGATGTGGTTTTCAGCTTTGCAGGACAACTTCTGAACTGCATGACCTCTTGGTAGCAACCTTTTAACCTGCATTGACCATTTCCCAAGGAGAGCTCAGAGTGGACCATGGCCTTACGTGTCATTTTGTGGTATGCACAGTATTGCAAATGGACCCTCCAATTCTGAAGGGTAGAACTTGCATTGTAGGTGTAAAATTTCTATATTATGTATTCACTGTGCTATTAGAATAAACTGAATGCTACTTTGCAATCAGTTGAATCTCTGGGACTTTATCAGAACCAGTCTGCCTTCTGGGAAAGGTGGGTGCTGCAGGATCCTGTGGCAGTTTCCACAAAAGATCCCAGTTAGGATGAGAATCCTTTTATTTGCCTCTGAGGTCTATTTGTTAATGCTGTGTGCACACTGGGGCTGTTTGTCTCCTATGTAGATAAATAGCTACACAATAATTTCTGAATTCCTTGATTTAAATAAACAAACAGGAGTTACTTCTGTTTACTCTCCTGTATTGAACTGCAGTTGTATACACTCTGAGTCCTGCTGTTACATCAAGGTGATGAAGAAACAGAAAATTTAAAGGGAGTGTAGTTAGATTCATGTGGTTCTCAGGTGGGGTTTTGTACCAAATTATTTTAACCTGCAATATCAATAATGACATCTCTGAGGATTTAAAAAACGTAACTCCCTAAATTAGAATCATAGAATCATCAAGATTGGAAGAGACCTTTGAAATCAACAAGTCCAACTGTTCATTAGTGAAAGCTGTTTGAAAAGTTAAGCTACGCAATTGTTTTGTAGCAATTTAAACTGCTGATAACTTATATTGTAGTAAAAGTATCTTTGGCACAGGTTGCACAATCTGTGTAGTTGTACACAACTACAGTTTTCCTTCAGAAATGTGATTGTTTCCCCACCTCCCCAAAAGACTTTAAAGATCATTGTTTCAACTTTGCTACCTTGGCAGTAATAGCTAATTCAGCAGTGGTAGTTGATTCAGAGATTCAGTTGGGTTAATGTAAGATTGAGGTCAAACTGTTTCTGCAGAGAAAGTGTCTGTAACAAAAATTGAGTGGTTATTAAATATCAGAAAACCTAAATGAGAAGGGGGAGAAAAAAAATCAGGAATTGTTTCCACTGCATGAAGAACTATAGTCAGAACTTTCCCTTTGTTAAATATCAGAGGATCTGATTGTACTGTTCAGAAATACCAAAGGAAATCAACCCTAACTAATTCCATGTCTTATAGAACCGTTGATTTGTTTACCTGTGTTCTGTGCTTAAAAGCTGAAATAAACCTGTGTCCCACTGAAAAGAATGGTCACAGGCACCACTTTGAGGAACAAATGGGAGTTTGGGTATTCATGTATACCAGTGTTTGACAGCCTAACATAACAATTTTGTAAATAATGTTAGGGAGGAAATCTTTTAATGGGTGTGCAGTTGTTGTTGTGATTGAGGTATTAAAAACTGGAAGGTGGTCGTAATATAGAATGTAGACTAAGGGCATGAGTTTGTTAAAAATTCAGTGTACATTGTTGGGGGAAGAGTAGTAGATTTATTTAGGAATTTTTCCAGCCCTTAAGGAAAGGTCGAAAAAATGAATGAATATAATTTGTGAAAACAGTGGTGAAGTATCTGTACACTTAACATTGTGCAGTACTGTTAAATCACCAGTTGAACTAACAGAACTGTCAGAAATCCCAAGTGGTCTGAAAAGTCATATCCTTAAAGCATGGCATGAGCTACTGAGGGGAGAATGGGTGAAATACTGTGTTGAATAGTGCTTGAATACACTGATCTGAAATGCCTTTGTAAATCTAGGCCTGATTGTTTAGATGGGTGCACCAAAATGCCATGCCTTATATTCAGTCTTCAATAGAAAGAAAGCCTCCATTTCTAAGTGTGGAAAATAAGAAAACTTATTCTCAATGCCTACAAATGGAGAACTGGATGTTTTGCAGCGTCTTAATTTTGTGTTAGAACCAGGCTGAAAGAATAAAGGGAACTAAAACGAAAGGATCTGTTGCTTACTAAGAGGGAAATTCAAAATTATTTGTGTGCATCTCTGTTAGAAAAATTATTTCAACTTTGCTGTCTTATTTTCTCTTATTTTTGACTTGAAGTGGAACTGATTTAAACCAAAAGCCGAAGTAGAAGGATATTAGGTTACTGATTTTCATCCACATGTAAGGTTTTATCTAGCATTACTTACAAATAGGAGTAATGAACCCTTTGTCCTAAATATACACCTTCCAGGAGTTTGGAACACCTGCACTTGAAAGCTTTTTCTTTGGCCAGAATGGCAGAGCTTATGTAACTGGTTTCTAAAGAAGTATAAACAGGGCTTAGTGTTGCTGGCTGTGGACATTGCCTTAAAATTTTGTCTTCTCTGGACTTTTCAGCAAAGACTGGACAAGGCACTTAGTGCTGTGGTCTAGTTGACATGGTGTTGTTAGTTCATAGGTTGGACTCAGTGGTCTCAGAGGTCTTTTCCAACCTTAATGATTCTGTGATTCCATGACTTTCTTAACAGTGTGTGGACATCCTGGAATTAAATTAGCAGTTTAGACTGCCCTTCCTCATGACTAGAGGATCTTTCTGTAGGAAACTATGACTTTATTCTTGCAACCTGTTTGTTCATTTGAAAATTGGAATATTCCTATATTCTCCAGTTGCTAGCTTGGACTCACTAGCCAAAGTAAAGCCTAGAATCTAACCTCTCCCTGCAACTGCTTTTCCAGTGGATGTTACTCAGGCCAGTTACTTGCAGGGTTATTCTTAATTCAGCCCATCTGCCTCACTAATACCTTTATTTTCTTCTTCTTGAAACATGTGATCTGATCACCACAAGACTTTTTCTTTCTGCTGCCTTTATCATGATGTTGCAACATCCTCAGTTGATGGCAAATTCCATCTTTATCCTTACCTTATTTACATCTTTGCTACTTACCCGCAGCTTGATTATCTGTATATATAGTACTGCGGATGTTCTTTAATTGGCTTCTTGCTTCAGTCACATCCCTCCCAAATTTTACATTGCATGAGACATTTTGTGTTTAAAATAAATTCTCTTCAGCTTCTTGCATCTGTAGTCTCCTGCTGACATGCCGTGTTTTTGCACTTTTTTTGTGCTCTTATGTGTGTTGTGCTCTGGTTATCCAGGTGAGTGCTTGTATGGCAGAACCTGCTAGAGCTATTACAGTTAACAGCGAAAGTGCTAACCACTGGTTTTGGCTATGCTGATTCCTGTACAGAAGTAAATTGCAGTATGCAGAGGAGATGTAAATTCAGACCTACTATTTGATGCAGCAAATGTATATTTTGGAAGTATCTGGGAGAAAGAAATCTGGAGGAGGTATTTCTATATTTGTTTTGGAGCAATTGGGTGCAATGAATACTATGAAAATAGCCCTTTTTTATTTTGTGTTCGCACACAAGTACTTGCTGTCTTGAGACCATGTAGCTCTGAATTCAATTAGGAAAGCCAGCAGCTAAATTGGTGGCATTCTTCACACCTTGTCTTCTGCAAGAGAAAGCCTGACTGCGGACATCCAACTCTCTAGGTGTGAAATGTTAGGATATGATTGTAAAACTGTGGGTTCATGCAAGGATTCTGATTTGGTTTTGAGTTTGCTGAATCTTGTGCAGAATGGACAGATGTAAACTTCTGAACATACTCATTTTGGGGTTTGAGTAAATAACTCATAAAATCAGCTCAGAAAAGCTGTTATGGGCAGCAAAAGTGTTCCCAGCCTGCAAGGTTGTCTTGGAGAGACAGGTTCTTTTGCCAGCTTTCCAATTTTGACTGATAGTACCCCTGATTCTCTGTACTTTTGTAACAGTACAGGTAGTCTTGTGCTTTGTTAGTGGCAAGAATATTCTTAGTATAATGTAAATTATGAAAGCTCATTTTAAGAGAATAAAATAATTTCAAAAAAAAATTGGGTTATTTTAGCTCTTAATCTTTCTGGAAGAAAGGCTAGTATCTGTAGAAGTGCTGATTTACAGTTTCAGGCAAAGCATATCTGCTAAAATGTTATGGTATTTCAGTTACAACTCACACAAAGCATAGTTTGCAGACTGCAGAACAAACAACATTTGTTGGACCTTATGTTGACCGTGGATTAACAGTTTGTGTTGCCAAAGCATGAATATCACAGTCTGAGCAAACGCCTAATGGTGTAGAGTGGCCAGAGAGCAGTCACTAGAGGGACACAAGCACCATCTTCAAAGACAAGGATAAAGGGCTGTGTAGCTATGGAAGAAGATTCAGTGGGAATCCAGGTTACCAAAGGAAGCAACTGAGAAGAAAACAGCAGACAGATGAAGGCGGCTACTTTGGGTTGTAGCAAGATCTGGAGTGAAGAAAGACTGGACAGGCTAGTGAAGATGGGTGTTGTTTAAAAGATACATCATTTCATGTCATGTTACTATGCTAGATAGTTAAAGTGAAAGCTAGTAAGTATCTAGTGCCTTTTGAGTTGCTTCCAAGAATGCTTTTATGTTTAAAGTACCTTCCTGCTTGTTTGTTTTGGTTTTGTTGTAGAATGAGAACTATGGACACAGTATTAATTTGTCTGTCTAACCTTCTGCCTATGTGCTACGCCATGGCATTTCAAGTTACTTTTTGACATATAAATTGCAGTCCACTTAGTAAATAAAATGGATTACTTATGGTAACTGTGACTAGTCAGACAACCTAAATCCTTGCCAGAGCTATTTCAGAGGCTTTTGAAAATCCTATTAAAAGATTTTGTTTGCAGATGGTACAGAGAGGATAAAAAAAACCCAAACAAACCACACTGTGCAGTGCATCTGACTGCTCCCTCTTTTGTCAAGGGCAGTTTACTCTTAAAATGCAGCTATAGCTGAAATTTATCTATGCTGTTTGTAAATAAAAGTATATCTCTAAAGAATCCAGTGTTCTTTGAGTGGATTTAGGAATAGGAAGCATGAAGCCTTACATATGTTATACAGTTAGGATTATGCTAATTATAACAACATAAATGTCACAATCTTGTTGTAAATGTTAAGTTTGAGTAGGGTGTTAGTTTTAAGTGTGAACTGCCAGGATCAGAAGACAGTTTTGTTGAATGTATGTAGTAGAGTGCATAATGTGACCTTTTAGCACATCTCATTACTGATTATTGAATAAAATCTATAGAAGTTTGACTGTTCAGAACTCAGAGAATTTGCACAGTTTGAATTAAAACTATATTCATCATGTCTGTAAATGAAACTTCCTTAATAAAAGATTGCAAAAGTAGCCAGGAATTTCCTAATGCAAAGTCAGACTACTTAGAAAACTTCATTTTTGAAGCATGGTGTATGCAGACTTTAATTGGTATGTGTCCAGTTTGTAGCTTTGTAATGGTACTATTTGAAATGGTCTCTGTGTGCTTGTGAATTGAACAAAAACCAAAGTTATGAATACCAAAAGCCCACCTTCCTATTACTACATAAGTTACATGCTATTGTTTTCTTTGATTAAAAGTCTGCAAAATACATATTGGAGATAAAAGCTCTTGACATTTCATCCAGCCATTCTGTTTTAATTCAGTATTGACATTTGCTACTTTGTCAGCAAAGTCCTGAAGATGCTGCAGAGTCTTGAGAGAGAAAAAGAAATTCAGAATTTGAATAGGTTAGCCATTTTGCTCTGTATCTGAAGGGAACTGTCTTGTATTCTCTATAAATCAATCTTCTTTTCTTCCTCAAGAATAAAAACAGTGTGTGCTTTTTTTGGGTCCCAGTTGACACATGCAAAGATTTAGTATTTGGGAGCCAATTAAAAAAGCTTGTCTGTGTAACTATTTTTAAAACTAGCTATAATTAGCATTTTTGTTATAATAAACAAATTCTGATATGGAGATTTGTTTTGTACTACAGCTAATGCTTATTCTTTTCCTAAAAACTTCTTGACTAGATGACTGTTTTTAACAGACTTTAATTGTCTTAGTAATATATATGCACTTAAGAATTTTTACCTCATGAGCAGCAAACTATTTGAAATGCTTACAATTGCCTCTTTACACTTTGCAATAGAGACTCCGTCATTGAGTATCTCAACCTTTAAGTATATAACTTTACCTTCTGGCACTATGGCCAGAAGGTTCTAGGGGATTTCACTTGAAGGGTCAGGTACCATGGCAATACAGACTAGAGATTTTCTTGCTGAAATGTTCAGCTCAGCTGCCTCATGGCAGGTAGAGAACTGTTCCTTAAACAGCAATTTGTTGCCCTCTTTCTACATGGAGTGTGCTAGTTCAGCCTCCCAGTAGTGTTTGAAAACTTAGTAGCTTTTGAAAAGTTTAACCTTTCATCCTTCTTGGAAAGCGGATTACTGGAAGGTAGCTGTGGAAGACTGCAATAGGAGATATTGTCAATTCTGTGCCATTAGTTTCTGTTTTCTGTTTTTTAAAAAAAAAAAAAGTGACAATACCCTGGTTTGTGGATAAATACCTGTAAATTCATGGGTAAATGACCTGTTTTCTAAATAAATAATTATTTGTTGATCTGGCTTCCCGTGGAGTCACTTCTTCCAAAGTCTTACCTGAGCCTTACTCTTTAGATCTTTTGTCCAAGCTGCTTTGGCTATATTAGAGCTTAAAGATGGCTCCCGCTGTATGTTAATGCCCTGTAAAATGACTTTCTGCCTTTTTCTATCATGAGCAGACAATTAAAGTGTTGTTAACCTCATCTCTCTCCTTTCACACAAGAGCTCCAAGCGAGAGTGGAAGCCTCTGGAGGATCACAGCTGCACAGATGTACCATGGCTGCTCTTATTTATCCTCTTCTGTGTAGGAATGGTAAGTAAAACTCAAGAGATTCTGTAAATGTTATATAGTTGAAGAGTTTACATTCATAAGAAGAAAGTTTTAAAACACTTCGGTAACTTCATCACTGGAAGAGGTCAGGATCTATTTGCATGGGAGCCATGGCTACAGAACAGAAGTGTGTAGTTTGTACATATCAATGGCCTTTGGTAGGGATCCATAATTTATTGTTTGTGTCAGTTCTTGCTCCAGCTCCACTTTCTGGTTTTCAGTATGTTGAGGTATCACCTGGCTCATGTTCCTTACGGGACCATGAATGTCCCAGAGATGATAGCTTTTAGTCTGTTAAATAGTTCCATGAATCACAGTAAACTTTTTGCTGAGAAACAAAGATTCTGAATATGAAAGAGTTGACTGTTTGTTTTTTCTTTGGATACTTAATAGAACCAGTTATTGTTAACAACCATATGACTAATGGTAAGATCTTTCTTTCCAAGTTACGCAGCTCTGTCCTGTGTGGTGAAACCATCACCTTTCTCAAGTCAGCCTCACAACACTGTGCACTTTATATTAAAAATACAAACCTCTGAGAGCTACGGATTATAAAAAAGTGGAAGTACACTTCTCATCTTGTTTCACGGATCTACGTCTGCTATTCTTCCTAAACAGAGAATGTCTGTTGATGTCTTGTACTCCTGTGTTGCAATCAGTAGCCCTTAGGGGTTTGGAACTTGTCTGCTGTCAGCCTTCTTTTCAGCTGTCCTTTGATCTCTGGTGTTTGGAATAATTCTATTGAAAAATTTTTTTAGACTTTCTCCGGGGTCTTTGTCAATGGCTGTGCTTCAAATGCAAAAAATTACAATGATTATTTAAAATCATATGAATAACATCATCACTGTAACACAAAAGCACAGTACTTCCTGAATCAACTAGCTCTCTTTGTGTTTGGGTTTTTTCCATCCCCTGCCTTTGTTGATGTTCCCTGGTTATTTAGTTATACTTGCCTCTTTCCTCAATTGTAAACTAGTCTTCTGTGACTGACTGTTCCAAATTTTACTGTCTAAGCAGTATGATATACAGAGCAATTATCCTGTTGGTTCACATACCTTGCTCGTTACTGTTCTAGGGGATTTCACTTGAAGGGTCAGGTACCATGACAGATCAGGAAGACATCACTGCACTCTTGTAAAATAGTTTAGATGGGGGAGAAGTTGTATGATTTCTCTGTGTCTGCATGTAAGGCAAAAACTTCTTGAACCAGTCAAGAGCCTGACTACTACTGTATGTAAAATGCAGGCCAGACTATCCTTTACAGAATAGTAAAGGATCTGAGAAATTAAAAGTAAGTGTTGGAAACCAGCTGGAATTATTACTTGTGATAGGCTTTTGCTCACTTTGCCCTTGTTTTCACCTTGAATATTAAGTCTATAAATGCATCGGTGCATTGGCAAGAGAAAGGTAATGACCAGCTTGCTGCCTGGAATTTCTGTATATTGATAGCCTTTCCATCAGAGAAGGTCGCCCTACTGTATCTTAAGACCTTGAAAACCACCCACATTTTCACTGTTCCATGATGACTTCATTACCTGTTGTCATTATCTCTTCTGATCCTGTCACTGCCATCTGTTGCTCCACGCATTTGTCTCAGCTGTTTATTCTGCTTCCCTTTCTCAAATCTTAGCCTGCCTCACGTGTAAAACCAGTTCATTGAGAGTAGTGGAGTGAGCTGATTGTTCATTTCTCCCTGTCACTGGTGTTGCTAATGATGCTTTTGGGCCAGTCTCTTCACAAATCACTGCTTTGATTTTGGTTTTGATTGTGAGATATATCTGAAATTCTACAACAAGACCTGCCCACACAGGGTATTTTTCACATTATACTGTCTGAGCCATCTTGCTTTGTATCTGGTTCTTTCCTGCATTTAAACCATGGTTTGAGATGCTGGCCTTGACCTGGTCACTTGCTTTAGGGGCATTTCCCTAAAAAAAACCCAATTTGTGTCAGATAGGCTTATTCATTGTAGCTCATCTTTGAGAGCACATAATTTGAAGGAAAGAAAAAAAATCCCAAAGCAAGAAACTCTGGGCTGTATGGAATTATCTAGGATGCTTGGTAATCCCTGACAACTCCAGCTCTGCTTGTAGTTCTCCTTCATTGCCTGCCCTTGGTCTCCCTTCAGCTTTATGCATCACTTGCTCACAATATGACTCCGAAAAAACCACTTACAAGATCCTTAACTATGCTTGTGTAATATCCAGTGTTTTGATGTCTGAATCCGCTTTTACCTTGCATTCATTTTTATCACTGTTCTCTGTGATGATCCTTGTCTTGGCTTTTTCAGGCCGAAAGAATTTTTAAACAACCTCAGTTTAGAAACAAATTAATTAAACTGACTTTTCCCAGCTGTCAAACAGAGTATTGCTGAAATGTGGGTTTTTTTCTCCTCCAGGGTTTTATCTGTGGCTTTTCAATAGCTACAGGAGCAGCTGCAAGACTGCTTTCGGGATATGACAGTTATGGAAATATTTGTGGACAGAAAAATGCCAAGGTGGAGGGAATAGTCAACAGTGGTCTGGACCTCACACACAAGAAGTAAGTATGTGATTCAATTGCTGAATTCTGTTAACCAGGAAGGCAAAACCTTTCTTCTTTTGAGAGTGGTTTTCAATAAAATGGGAAAAGAGATACGCTAACTCATTCCTACTTGTTGTTCAATACTCTTCTCACCTAGAGGACACCAGTCTTTGTAACAACCAGCAACAGTACTTGGAGAGTATATATTGACAGATGGGCAATAGGAGTGCAGTTAAGACATTGAGGAATTAGCTCTTCTTAGTATCCACTTTGTGCTGGATATTGTATTAGGCCACTGAAGAGTCTTGTTGGTTAGAGTGTTAGGTATGACAAGTATTCTCAGATTTGGGAGAAGGTCTTCGTTATCAATGTAGAAATGGTTCACTTTTGATAATTGTGTGCTCAGTTTTTGCCACTCAGTATAGGGGGAGGTGAGATATATCTGACACATTACAGTAAGATTTTGCAATTTAAACTGTAAGAAGAACATATATAAGTGACTCTTGGAGAAAATGCCCAAAACTTCTAAGCAGCACACAGGTCTTGTGTCATGTTAAAATCCACGCTTACAGTTCAGGTATTTCCTGTCTGTTGTACAGAAGGACATCACACTGCAGTTGTAGTACTGGAGGAGTAACAAGAATTCTGGTCTGACAGGTTGGAAACGTGAACTTCTGCTAAGGTCTGTCTGCCCACATGTGCTCACAGTGCACATGTGCAACTTGGGTGACCTTAGAAAGTAAACTCTTTAGCCTAACTGTAGAACAGTGGTATTAACTGACAAAAAAGAATATGTTTCTTTCACTTTTTAGTACTTTGAAGTAATTAGTGAAAAAGTTTTTAATTTCTAAGTATTATAGTCTTTTACTTTGTGCTTTCAGATTAGCTGAGAATCTGTGATTTGTATAGATTATTTTGGAAGGATGGATTCCGAAGGTCTGCTTATTTGAGTTGCTATCCTAAAGACTTCTAAATATCTGATTAAAGATTTAATGTGGCTAGATAACTGGTGGTTACCAGAAGAATTTGAGATAAATAAAATGGCTTGAAACATTTTACAGATTTCTTCTGTCAAAAACAATCATTTCTTAATTAACCTCAGCTTCCAGGAGGGTCGAAAGGCTTAAAATTTGTGCAGCGTAGTTTTCTTGCTTTTTCACATAAATATTTTAGTACTTTCTAAACCCATGTATATTTGGTACAAAATTGTCATGCTTGTGTTCTGAGAGAAAATGCAAATTTAAAAATAATAATTTTAAACTTACCTTTAGAAATAAATGGTGTCTGAGGTCATGTGAAGGTAGAGAAATTCAGATACCTTGTTGATATGTAATAATTAATATTCTAATCATCTCCTACATGTGACAGAACTCAGGCCATCATGTGGAGAAACATTACCACTGCTAAGTGATTTCCTCTTGTAAAGGCTAGCTCAAAAGCCAGCAAAGAAAAAGAGAGACTATATTTAGCAAAGTTAATAGACAGCCTGTTGTTTGTCAGGAAGTCTTAATGAGGTTCTAAAGGTTTATGTTTTTCTAGCAAAGATGTCATCGCTTGAGACATGATCTAAGCAAACTAATAGATATACTTATATGGGATATCATCATCTCTATTTGGTTGTGAGTAAGGAAAAACCTTCTAGCAAGGCAGATTGTTATTCTTTAGCCATTCACATGAAGTGCCAGGTACAGTACTGGGTACCCAGTTTTGGAAGAATCAGTTCTTATATAAGCGAGTGATCCTTCCTTCTCTCACAACCTATAGCTTCTTCTGAAAAATTGCCAAGCAAATTTGAAAAGCTGTCTGCTTTGCATCTGTCTCTAGCAGATGGAGTTCCTACAGTGTCTGAGGTGCAGTTCATGGGAGTATTTCATGCTATTTTTGTAGGAGTACTTTGCAGACAGACTGTAAAAATAAACTCTTCTTCCCGCCTGTACATTTCAGCTTGTGTAGAGAAAGGAAGGACTTTTAAGCTCCACAAATGTAGTTCTGGAAACATGAAGTTACTTTCATTTCATTTTGCTTGCAGGGTAATTCCATTTCAATTTCCTGGGCCAAGGACAGAAAAGCTAAATCATCTGTAAAAATAACATGTTCTTCCTTGTACGTGACAGCAACCCATAGGCACTGTCATATGGAAGTGAAATGGATGTGGCCTGTGTGGATGTGAAAATCTGGGTGGTAAGGGTGAGGAGCAGAGTCCTCGCAGGGTTATGATCTGATCTGTGTGCATCAGGTAGGGTGAAACCAGTGAGATAAACTTTGGCAGGAGGATTTTACAGTCTAGTCTCATCAACAAAGGGCTTTTTTTTAGTTTTAGAAAGAAAACAGTACACTTTAATGGTCTGTGCTCTAGAGTCAGACAAGGGATTATGATCTAGCTCTGGCAATGAATTATAATTAAACCTATCTGCTCCAAATAAGCTCCTTGCTTTTCGAATTCTGGTAGTTATAAGAGGGTTGAAAAAAGTGACGTTTTATTTGCAAATAAATGACCATGGCAGCCAAATATAAGGCCCTGAAATGCCAGTTCAGTCAGATTTTTGATCACCAATGCTTGGACAGAATTCAGTTTGTGCTGTCCACTCAAACACAAGAAGATGTGTATGTACTGCTGTAGGGAATTGGGAGGGTGACATTCCACCTTAACAAATGCCTTTGACTTCAGAAAATGCTTGTGGTTTAGGTAATGGGAAAACCCAGTGAGTTTGCAGCACACATACAGAGAATTTGGTTGAGTGGAACTGTAGATGCCCTGATGTTCAAGAAATTTTTGACACTAGGTTCTCATGTCCATTTGATTTATTGGCACAGATCAATTATGATATCTGGTGGCTCAATCTCTGTGCCTCAAAAAAGGGAACCTGAACAAAGAAATATCCCTGGGCAGTTATTCCCTTGCAATCTAAACTCTCCATCCCTCACATGACAGTCCAGACCAATAGCAGTATTAGGGCCTAGGATCTTCTTGCATTATTTTGGTTCGCTGTTTGTTATCATGGGGTTGCCATGTGGTCATCTTCATAGCCCCTTAGGTTGGTTTTTGTGGAGGTTTTGCTTAGTTCTGTAGTCAATGCTGTAATATGGTCATTACAGTTTGTATACCATGCTCTATGTGCCGCACACTCTAGCTGTTAATTTTTAGGTAACGTTTAAGATGCTAGTTTTGTCTATTCTAATTATTATAAATGGTCAGATTATTCACTCCAGGTTTCACCTTATTGATCTCTAAACTTAGCTGAACGGAGATTGTAGACAGGTGGGCCTTAGTCTCTTCTAACAGGTAGCAGTTGACAGGATGAGAGAAATGGCCTCAAGTTGTGTGTGGGAGGGTTGGATTGGACATTATGAAAAATTTCTTTCCAAAAAGGTGAAGAAATTTATCTCAAGCCCAGGGAAGTGGTTGAGTCACCAATCTTGGAGGTTGTTAAAAGGCATGTGGGTGTGGCACTTAGGGACATGTTTTAGTGGTGGACTTTTCAGTGCTGAGTTTGCTGTTGGACTTGATGATCTTAAGGGTCTTTTCCAGCCCAAATGATTCAGTGATTCTAAATCTACCCTCTATTAGTTTAAAGCCATCCTCCCATGTCCTTTCACTATTTGCCTATGTGAAAAGTCACTTTCTCTCTTTTACATAAGCCCTGTCTACAAGTACTCAAAAACTGCTATAAGGTCTCCCCACAGTCTTCTCTTCTCCAGGCTGAACAACCCCATTTCTCTCAGCCTGTTGTCACATGCTGTAGCCCTCTCATCATTTTGTGGTCCTCCTCTGCACTTGCTTTAATGGATTCATGTCTTTCCTGTACTGGGGATCCCAGAGCTGCATGGACTATGCCATGTAGGGACCCAGGGGAGCAAATCACCTCCTTGTCTGGTTGGTCATTCTTATTTGTGTGCAGTCCCGGATACGGTTATCTTTCTGGGCTATAGGCGTACATTGCCGAGCCATGTACAATTTGTCATCCACCAGTACCCCCAAAATCCTTCTCTGCGGGGCCGATACTTCATAAAGATGCTTCTTATGTTGTAAATCTACTACACTGATTTTCATATAGCGGACATGTTTGAATTTGCAGTGTTGAAGCATCTCTAACAATGTGATTACTTTATTTACTTTAGTCTTTGTATTGCTGATATGTTATTTTCTTATCAACTAATTAGTCTATTGCTGATTGTAAATAACTAAACATTTTATATGTAGAAGAATGTAAGTACATTCTTCTAGGGAGAAACAAAACCTGATTTGTGGTGCCAGTGTGTGGAGTTTTCTGCAGTAAAATCACTTGTTTTCTATAAGTAAGCTGTATAAACAAAAATCAAATTTACCGTTTCTTCTGTAATGCTGGTGCCTAGCATTTTGATTCATATTTTAGCTGCTAGAAATTGAAAAAATCATACTTCTGTCTTCCTAGACCACAGATTGAAGCCACAGATTTGATAGCCTTAGTTTTCTATGCAGCTCCCTTACTGCTGTCAGAACTCTCTGTACCATACAATGCAGTGTAAGGGTATGCCAACACAGCATACTTCTGTCAAAACTGCATATGACACTACAGTTGCATTGTATTTCTGAACTTGCAAGCTCGAGTTAAAACTGTAGTGTTTGTTTAACAAAATATTCTGGCAATTAAAATTTTAGCTTGGTCCTTGAATTTAAACCACTGTAGATGTGGACTGTGTTCTAGCTTGTTAATGGCAACATTCCTGATGTGGTTTCCATAGGTAATACATGTTCAAGGACATTCAGAGGAGCCTCCTGTCCAGGAACTGGAGTCCAGCAACTGAAGTCCAGCCCTATATATCTCAGAACCCAGGGTGCCTGTCTAGGCTGAGGGATGTGGATGCACAGACACACATGGGACACTGACACAGCTAGTTGCACAGACTGGTACTGTCAAGGTGCTGCCTTCAGCAGTGGGACTCATAAACACAGACAGCCACGTTCCTTGCCTATAGTCTGACAGACAGAAGGTCACTAGTGCAGGTACATGCATGACACTTTCCAGTTCTTAAGCTCATGTACATTTACGAATCCCCCAAGTACCAGCACAGCTCCTCTGCTCACCGAGCACTCCTGCCCTTTACCCACCTCATTGATTCCCCCTATTCAGCAGCTGCTCCAGCTTGGTACTAACTAGTGAACACTCACACACTTGTCCCACAGGCACCCTGTACTCACAGTTTCCCCCAAATACCAAAACAGACCATCTTCATGGACCCAGAGCCTCCTATTCATCAGCTGGTACTGCTTGGAGTTTGCTGGTGAGTTGCACCAGGAGTTGAAATCCATTATCCCTGTGAGTCCCTTTCAACTCAGGATTTTCTATGATTCTATAACATGTGCGCACCTGCTGTGGGGAAAGCACAGGTGCTCAGCTCCTGTCAACAGCCCAGCACCACATGGGCTGTGACCACCTATGCTGAGGTCTTCACCTCAGCAGCTGGTTCTTTTTTTCTGTGGACACTCATTGTTCCAACCCCAGCAGCTCATTGCCTTGTCCCAGTTGCTAGCATCAAGACCCCACTCACTTCTTCAGTAGCTGACACCACAGGCCTGTGGCACCCAAAACCCTGGTCTGATTGCAGTTGCTAAGAGCAAATCCCTCATGCCAGTCCCACCGGTAGCTGGCAGCTAATCCCTTCTGCACTTGCAGCATTCATGCACATGGAATTACACAGAGTGAGAATTAAAGGATTTGGTAATAGGATACGACAGACTGCAGTGATCAGGCGCTGAAATCAGTCAATGTACTGACCAACATCAGCTTGCATACAACTGTTACCTTTTACACCCTTTTCCGTCTGTCACCCTGTCCCATGCACTCTCCCTCAGCCGCTGGCACTGTCCCACTGACCTGACCCCTCCTGCCTTCTGCACCTCTGAGTTTGCATCCTTATCAGTCATGAAGTCCCTGTCAGTAGTTTCTTGATGGCCCATCAATTACCGTGATTGACTGGGTTTGTTTCTGATTATTGTTTTTATTAACACTAAGTGGTCAAGTTTTATGTCTTGAGTGCCGCTTTCCTTTCCACTACCATCTCAGTTTGGCAAGGCGCTTAGCTAGATAGTTGTCAGTTAAACCTCAGCCGGCAGCCAAGAACCACGCAGCCGCTCACACAGTCCCCCACTAGCGGGATCGGGGAGAGAATCAGAAGGGTCAAAGCTAGAAAAGGTCATGGGTTGAGATAAAGACAGTTTAGTAGAGAAAGCAAAAACTACACACACAACAAGGAATTAATTCACTGCTTCCCACAGACAGGAGGTGTTCAGCCATCTCCAGGAGAGCAGGGCCCATCACGTGTAACAGTTCCTTGGGAAGACAAATGCCATCACTTCAGATGTCCACCCCTTTCTCTTTCTTCCTCCCACCTTATATACTGAGCATGTTATATGGTATGGCATATCCTTTTGGTCAGTTTGGGTCACCTGTCCCAACTGTGTCTCCTGCCAATATCCCATGGACTGTCAACTTCCTTGCCAGTGTGGCAGTATGGAAAGCAGTAAAGACCTTGGCCCTGTGTAAGTTCTGCTCAGCAATAACAAAAACATCTCTGCATTATCAACCCTGTGTTCTGCACAAATCCTAAACATAGCCCCATACTAGCCACTGTAAAGAAAGTTAACTCTACTTCAGCTCAAACCAGCACAGTAGTCTTACTGAAAGAGAATACTTTTCATAATCCACATATCCTTACCGGTTAGCTTGACTGACCAGGTTTATTCCCATCCTAACCTCCCTTACTTGTCAGTCAGGTTTGACTCTGTAGGTTCTTGTTTGTAGCTCCTTTGACCAAATACCCACAACACTCTCCTTCCACATATCCTTACTGTACAGAATAGCAACTGTAGGAACTTTCCCTCATGAAGAGGCAGCTATAATGGGAGTGTTCAATTAAGACAACTGTTGTATGCCTTGGTATCAGCTCAAGAGTATTTTCTTAGAAATAAAGGAAAACTGTGGAGTTAATGGCTTATTGCTCATATGAAGTTACTTTGGTTGTGTCTGGGGAGGCAGAATTTTCATTTTTACACTTGCTTCTCAGACTTCAGTGGTCTGTGGAGTCCCGAGTTGTGTAGTATGTATTAAATTAATAGATCAGAAATAGTAGTGGATTATTTTCATAGAGATGTGGACAAGGAAGGGAAATGTTTTAAGAATTCAAGTAATCTATTACCACATTGCCATTGATTTAGATGATGTGGGATTTGATAGAATTCCAGCAAGTAAGACTGTACTTAAAATTCTTGTATACTGACACTGGGCAATACAATAGTAGACAGCAATTATAAATGGACAATGTTTGGGCAGGACCTAAATGCTTTCTAGGAGCAGAATGAATTCCCATCGTGAGGACTGCGAAAACAGAAATGCCATATTATATGGCAGTTTGGTGTTGTTTTCCTATGGTGATATTAGATAATGTGAAGAGACTATTGCAATGCACATTAGATCACCCGAATTGTAGGAATTTGAAAGAATTGTTCAACTTCTGAAGAGAAAAACACTCTGCATCTATATTATATCATCAATGGGTAATTCTGTAGGGTTAGTGTTTGTGATGAAATGAATGTAGCCAGGAGACGTTGGCTAGGAATCTATAATATGTACTTCATGCATTGAGTTTTCAAATGACAGTGACTTATCATGGAAAGTTAGTGAATAGAATCTCCTTAAAATACTGCACTTGAACATTAGATAGTTCTACTTGGAATAGCTGAACACTTTTATTTCAAAGTAAATACTAAAGTAATCTGTTCTGTCATATGGTGTGGAAAATCAATCTAAACCAAAAGCTGTTTTTAATTACTGGTACTATGTGTATTCACTAAAATAGTCATGGACTTTATTCTTTTTGCATCATAGGAGTAACCTTATGGGGTTTGTTGGGGTTTTTTTGGAAAAGCTTGGAAATCTTGAAGTCAAGTTTAAGATTTGGAGTGAAGGTCTGTGAATGTTTGAAAACATATCTGTGAAGAGGCATGGTAGAAGTACTGCTGGTTTTGTGAATAGCACCATTTGAATGGTCTTTAATCAGGTAGAGTTAAACATCCTTTCCATGTGATTCAGATGAACATAAATACCTACATATTTGTGGTGCATATGTTGAGTACATAAATATTTTTGATCCAAACAATTAGGATAATAACAAATTTCCTGTGTGTCTGGGTAGACTGAATCAGATTCGGTCTTGACTGAATCCCATAGCTTGAAAGTTTGTTCAGCGTAATTGCTAATTAAAAGAGAAGTAATTTTCCTTTTTTCCTCCCCTAGGTATGTATTCTTCTTGGATCCATGCAACATTGATCTAGTACATCAGAAGATTAAGTCTCTTGCCTTGTGTGTATCAGCTTGCCCACGGAAAGAACTAAAAACTCTGACTGATATTCAGAAATTTGCGGAAACTAATGGTATGAAAAAAAGTTCGGTTTTTTCAAAAGTTCGGTTTTTTCATATGCCAGATATTTTCTTAGGATTAAAAGACTCATGCATTAGCTGAGCCAAAAATGGAATATGTATTAAGAAATATGAGTAGAAATAATGTGCGGTTCTTATTAACCTGAAACGTTTACTAAGTCTTTAAGTGTCCTACTGTTCTATCATGTTTTGGGCAGTTTTGAAAGTGTGTTGTTAAAACAGGAGCACCAAGTATAAAGCATTTGAGAGAATATCTGACCATAGAGTAAGTTCTCAGCTCCCAAGGAAATGTTCTGACTGCTGCTCAACAGTAATGCTGTTGACATGTCCTCATGTATATGGGTTTAGTGAGAGCAGTGCTGTTACTTAGTGGCACTAGCTGCACTGAGTATGGCTCTGTGTGTGAAAATATTCTTGCTTTATTCCAATGCTACTGTGCCGTTACTGATTTGGGGTTTTTTTGTTATCTTATGCTTTTCTTTAAAACAGAAGTGTAAAGGAAACTTAACTGTATTAATCAATGAATTATTGTACCCCATCTTCCCTAAGAGCAGTATTTTTTCTCAGCTGTTGTAATACTGATGTTATTAGCTCAGTTCCTATTTAACAGTCTATGGAATAAAATGCATGAGAAGTAACTGACTTTTGGACAAACAAAAGCAAGTAAAGATGAAAACTTAATCTGAGGAAATTTCAGGGGGTTGTCAGTTATTCAAGTGGGAGCAGTTTGTCCTGAAAATCTTGTCTTTGAAAATCCTTCAGTAAAATTTCTTTGCAAGGTTCTTGATTGAAGATGAGTCAGTCTCAAACTGAACTCAATGTCAGTTCAAAGCAGTGAAACTGATTATTTTCATAAAAGAACGTGGACCGTTTGTTTCTGTTCTAGTACAGGTTATGTGAGTACTTCTTGTTTGAAAGCAGAGTGAGTTGAAGTGTCCCTAGGACACTGTTAGTGGGGTCTCCCACTGCACTATGCCCACACACCTGGGTGTTTGACACCTGAATCAGGAAGCTGAACTGTTATGTGCCATTACAGCTTTTGTGGAGCTGCACAAACAGCTGTGCCAGCACAGTGCAGCTGGTGAATGAGAGCTTCCTTGTGATCTGCGCACCTTTGTCAATTACAAGTGAAAGTAGTCAAGGTCTACAGGTTTATTCTTTACCCCTTCTCTGAGCATGCTGTGTTTTTTTGACTAATGCAGGCCTTTTGTTGGTTGATGTAAAGTCAAGTTGATTTCTAGTGGAGTCCCTCTTGAAGCAATGAAGTGCAGCCATCCTTTGTTTTATCACCAACATTGTTTCTGTGTTTGTAAGTTAAGTCTCCGAGTCATGTCTCGTACTAATTGTGGCTGAAATATGTTCGTTATAACCGTTGAAGGCTCAACAAAACCCACGCTTTCTAAAACATGCCATGCTTGTCCCCATGAGTCTTTCTATCTCCCTCAGTGCTTTAGATTTTAAAACCTAAAGATAATTATTTATTTTAATCAATATCACATGTAATATTTTCAGTTTACAGAACCTTGGTCAAAAATATGAAACCTGGTGTTAGAGCAGAACAGAATCATTAATGAGTTCAATCCCTAATTTTCATTATATAATGTTTGTAGATGAACTCTGTGCAAGACTGGAATCACACCACTGAGAGAAATACTGTTATTCTGATGGTTATGTTTCTGCTTAAGTGTTCACCAACCTATGCAAATTCTGAAATGTGATGGTTTGCAGCAAATGAGCAACTTAATTGTTGACTGTCTTAAATGTTGCATATGTCTAGTAAAAGTTCAAGTGTGATTCAGCCTAGTAGTAGAGCAAGAATTGTGCATTAATATCAGAACTATACTACTCAGTAATCAGAATGATTTTTCTGAGAGCCACTTAGTAACTATGATAGTGGGTTTAAATTAATATTAGGTTTATGTTGGGCAGTCTGTTTTAAGTGACTGTTGACAACTGTAAAAATAATGAAATCTGAGGACCTTGGAGATGACTGCACAGAGCTTAATTGCAATTTCTGTGTCTGTGGTGATATATGGTTAAAATCTAGATTCAGCTGTCAGGTTCTGAAGCAAGAGGGCAAGTACTGTTTGGTCTTGTGATAATTAGTGCTGAATTTTCCCAGGCTTACAACTTCTGACACTCAACAAGAAAACCAGCTTAATGTTATAAACATATGGATAGAGAATGCAGTCAACTCTTAATTTTTCTCTATCAAGCCTTTCTGAATGCTTTATCCCTTCTTGCATCCCAAAAATAGCAAATGTGAGGGAGACAGACTCTGTGTGGGTTGTTGCATGTGCCTTTGTAGAGTTAGCCATTTTCACCTGGCTCATACGTCATCCCTGAAATCACCTTACTTGTCCTTGCACCTTGTAAATTTTTCATAAATTTTCAAAAAAAGGGCAAGAACTACACGCTTGTCAGTCTCACTGCAGTGCCTGGTAAGGTTATAGTAAAGATTATTCTGGAAAGTATAGAGAAACACCTGAAAAACAATGCAGTCACCAGTCACAGCCAGCATGACTTCATGAGAGGAAAGTTCCACTTGTCACATCTGATTTCCTTCTGTGGCAAGGTAACCCACTCAGTTGATGAAGGGAAGTCAGCTGATGTAATCTTTTTGGATTTCAGCAGAGCTTTTGATACAGTCTATCAACTGGATAGACATGTCTTGTGATGGGTGAGCAGCTGGCTCACAAGTCAGGCATGAAGGGTTATAGTGAATGGGGTTACATCAGGCCAGTGACCAGTCACTAGTGGGATTCTGTTAGGCTTTGTCTTAGGCCCAGTGCTCGTCAGCGTCTTCATAAATTACTTGGATGCAGAACTTGAAGGTATGCTAAGTAAGTTTGCAGATGACACAAAATTGGGAGGAGCTGTTGATTCTCTTGAAGAAAGAGAGACCTTGCAGAGAGACCTCGATAAATGAAAGGGCTGGGCAATCACCAGCCATATGAAGTTTAACAAGGGCAAGTGCCAAATTCTGCATCTGGGATGGGGCAACCCTCAGTGTATATACATCTGGAGAAGAGGAGACTGTATATCACCATATACAACTTCCTTCCGAGGGAAAGTGGAGGGGCAGGCCCTGACCTCTTCTCTCTGGCAACCAGTGACAGGACCTGTTGGACATAGGAGGGAACAGAGTGACATGGGAGGGAGCAGAGTAGGGTTGGACTGACTCAAGATCCTTGAGATCTCTTTTAACCTGGTTGATTTGATGATTCTATGACCTGAGGGAATGGCCTGAAGTTGTGTCAGCACAGGTTTTAGATACTAAAGAAAGGTTCTTCGCCCAGAGAGTGGTTGGACCCTGGAACAGGCTTCCCAGGGAAGTGGTCACAGTACCAAGTCTGACAGAGTCAAAGTAGCGTTTGAACAATGCTCTCAGGTATGTGGTGTGATTCTTGGGCCTGTCCTGTGGAGGTCCAAGAGTTTAACTCAATCCTTGTGGGTCCATTCCAGCTCTGAATATTCTGTGATTTTGTGAAATTACTGCTTAGGAATGCTTATAATCCAAAGAAATCATCTCTTGTGTTTCAGCCCATCAAGAGGTGGTATGATAAGTTCAAATAAATGAATTTTTTTTAATCTGAATATCTTTATCAAGAGATGTAACATGATAAAGCATACTACAGCATCCTTGTATTGATTAATGAATTGAACCATACCATACATGATCTTTCAGCTAACTTATAATTTATGGTGTCTTTCCTAAAGTCAGACAGGCACTTGATTGCCTTTACACAACAGGACAGAATTGCCAGTCCCAAAGATTCTGAGCAATTATGATAGAGCTTTTAGTTATTGTGCAGTACAACTTGTATTTTTCTATAAGCAAGATTATAAATAAGCGTTTAGGGCAGGGGAAAATGCTTGCTTGAGGCATGAAGATCATTTCATGACAAAGCAACCTTTTAGCTTTCTGAATCAGTAATGATGCACTTGCTCTTCTACTGTAATTGGGAAAAGGAGCTGATTTTGTGAATAGCAGAGCACCAAAGCAGGGCAGTAACTTCACTCCCACCCCCACCCTAATTTCTCTCTCACAGTCAGGTCCTGCATTTGCAGTTCCTTACCATCTAAGAAGAGAAGTCCATCCCTTACAAAGCCAGGCTGATTTTAATAAAATAATTTGACATGCAGAACACTAGGAACCTGTTGGGACCTTTTACAAGAGGAGAAAAAGGGAAGGAGAAAGCTGAGCAGTGGACCACTCAGATCTTTGACCTCTGCAGAGGTGCAAGTTGCAAAGTGCAGGAATATTCTGCAGCAACTGCTGGAGCTGACACAGGAAGTTGCAGTGTTTTCTGAGAAATGTTTTGATGCTGTTCTTGCACAGCCATGCTAATACTTGAGTTTGTAGAGCTGTGGATTGGACACGAGTGTGAATGTTGTGCATTGTGAACTGACTGCTGTTGCTCTCCCCAGAATTTTTTCACCTAGCAGAACACCTCAAGCACAGAGTACTTGGGTTTCAATGTTTTTGTTGTGCACAGCACTTAAAAAAATGATGTGTTTTGAGTAGTGTGACTGAAGGCTGTTTTTCCCAAAGACTGTATTGATGCTTCAAAACTTAATGTCTGAAATATGGAAGTGCTGTTTTCAAGGACTTGCCAAAGCATTTTGAAATATCCTTAAGGTATAATTCATTTATACAGTGCAAAATGAATAGCAAAATGTCATTTATTAATCAGAAACACTTAAACAGGTGGTTATAATTTGTGTTGTGTTTAATTCCGTGGTAACTGTGCTGTCTGTTCATTGTGGGAACTACTATTCCTATCTGTTGTGTAAATGACTGAATGTGTATCTAGGAACCTAAAATGAAATTTCTATCTTACAGCATGCTGGCAGGCTTCTCTGTTGTCAGAATTCTGTAGCTAGACCAGGCTAGTTGAGGTCTGGGTGGACTTAGAGCCAGAGGTAAGGCTACATTAAGTCTGCTATAGAAACTGTCCTGAAAGAAATCAATAAAGGAAATCAGTCTGGCTAAGTCAGGGCAAGTTACCTCTCTCAGCTATGAGAATGAACTACAGGGGAAACAGGATTTTTCTTTTGTCTGAAGATGATGACATCTTCATGTGTAGTAGTCTAAGTACATCTTTGCAGTTCTCATTGGCTCTTGCCTTATAAATAGCCATTACATTGGTTGCTGCCAGCTTCTGATATTTTTTGTCTGCTCCTGTTCCTTCCTGCCCTTGATTTGGGTGTGAGTATAAAGTAGAACTTCATCGTTTGCTCATGGTTTTCCTGAACTATGTTGTACCATGTTAGTTTACAGGCATTGTATGTTTAAAGCAATT
This sequence comes from Acanthisitta chloris, assembly GCF_000695815.1. Classification (NCBI taxonomy): domain Eukaryota; kingdom Metazoa; phylum Chordata; class Aves; order Passeriformes; family Acanthisittidae; genus Acanthisitta; species Acanthisitta chloris. The sequence goes on from NW_008684170.1 coordinate 30,592, forward strand.
CTGCACCAGTAGGTCTTTGGGAACCTGGGTATGTTAATTTTGAGTGTATTTGGGGTTTTTTAGACTATGAGTTGTAAAGTCATCCACTGCTACTCTCCCTTGTTACCAGAAATGTCCATCAGGGTTGTCTTGTGTTGGAAATAGATCCTCTAGTTAGAATGAAATTGTTTTCTCTACACAAAGTGAGTAGATGTGGAGTCCTCTAGTAACACTCTGTTGTGTTATTGATTACATTAATAAACCATTTGGAAAGGGTGAGAAACAGTGAGGTAATAAATCTTGCTGTGACTACTGAATTATTTAGAATTACAGGAAGAAAAACCTGCTATCATTTGCAGTGGAATAAAATGTCAAATCCAAAGGAATGCCCCCAGAATGAAGGGGTTGGAAACAACCATTGTTATTGTATATAGTGTTTTAATTTTAAATGATTATTTGTACTTGGGAAAAAGGTTGTGAAGGATCATAAGAGGATTAAGTGGAGGCACAGTATTGTCCGAAAGTGTAATGTTTATTAATTGTGAAGAGAAAAGGCAGGGAGTGTATTTTGTGTAAATTCATGCTCTGTTGGCATCATAAAAGCTGTGTTCTGGTCCTTGACAATTTTGTTTTAAACTTATACACAAACACACACATACTGTATGTGTATACATACTGAGATGAGAAATAAAGGTTATAATAGTAAAAGACCAGTGATTCCTCTGTCTGGAAAAGAGAAAACTATCAGGAAGAATGAGGTCATGAAATGCAGGATTAGTTCAGAGAAAGTTAAAAAAACTATTATTTCTTGATCTCATAACCTGAATAATGTGAAATAGAGGTCAAAAATTAAATCAATAAACATCAAAGAGCCAGATATTTCTCCACACAAGTTATGGTTAATTTACAAAACTTACTGCCTTGAGGGTGTTTTAGATACAAAAAGAGAAACTTTTAGAAAAGTACTGTTTGGATAGTTAATAGGAGGTTGGTACTTGAGAATATCTGTGGTGCAGACCTAAAGATACAGTAGGGGAAACATCTGCTACTTGACTAGATGGATTTTTAATTTGATTCCACAGTAGCTGGAGGTTTTTTTGGTGCTGGAAGAAATATGAGTGGAGGAATGGGCAAATTAATATTTGTTTTCAGCTTTCTGTACTAAGAATGGGGAAAAGTGAAGAGTAGTCTCGTTTGGGTTTTTTTAATTGCAACTCAAAATACATATACATAAATTCTGAAACTAGGATATATTTTTTTTCTTTACATACTATTAGTTGTAACAGCAACTGTGTTTAGCTATCACAGTAGTTCTCTTTGTGGTCTTCAATTCTGGAGACATCTGAGGATCTATCTAGTGGGGTTTTGTGTTGGATTTTTCTTGGAATATTCTTGCAGGTGCTGGCAAATACCTACTTTCACTTCAGTCCCACATTTATTTAGAAAAGCAAGCTGTAATTTGTCCTGCTCTTTGATGCTCATTGTTTGAAAGAAGCGGTGGTATGTCTCTGCAACAGCTAGAACTGTAGATGTATAGTCCTTACTTTCCTTCCTTTGAAACTCACACTGTGCTTCTGGAAGGCACCAGTGGATAGATCTACAGAATGAAGCTTTCTTTCTTCGCTAGGAACAACTCTATTATATTAATCTGAGAAGTCCTAAATGCAAAGTGATTGTCCCACGCCTTCTTGCACATTTCAAGGCACGACTATTTTGCTAGACTCTGCTAGGACCCAGAAATCAGGTTTAGGTATTAAGATTCATCTCTATCTGTTTGTCCTGCTGTCTGTGTTCATGCACCATTTGCAAAAGGCATAGCTGCAATGTTCAGCTATGTTTGTGTATTCTCTGATGCTTCTGCTTTAACTGCTACTTTAGACCATATTCAAATCATTGGCAAAGAAGTGGAGTTCTTGTTTTCTTACTCATTTCCAGCTCTGATGCTAATCTGTGCATAACTAAATGCTTCTTCATTCCTAAATGAAGCATCAAATGTGAACTGCTCTGCTTCTGGAGTGTTTTTGTTCTAAAAACCCATATGTAAATAGGAAATTTATATGACCCCAAACTTTATGTATGCTTAGCACTTGTGTGCTGAGTAGAATTACTTCCTATAGTTGTAGGTTATAGCTACTATTGTCAGACCTAGCAGACAACGATTGAAGAAAGTCTGGTCAACATCAGTGTGGTTCCTTTCATGATGGTCTGAACCTTTTTCCACTTGGCAGGAATTCATGAAGAGACAGTTATGTTATTACTCCTTGTAAACACTCT
>NW_008684170.1:32866-35769 GCF_000695815.1 Acanthisitta chloris
TCTGTTGCTGGCAGAACTCAGCAAAGGATAGTAACTACCGCTTTCTGTGGAAGTAGTGCTTGGCATCCTACCAGTTCTGTGGTTTTCGGCTGTGGAGTTGCAGCAGCCAGATACATGAACCAGAGTCTTAAGCTTCTACTTTTCTATGCTACGTTGCTAGTCCATAATATGCTAAGGTTATACTCAGTTATTGGTAGTGTACCAAGTTGTCCCATCACATGAGGCTTTGGATGGGAAATGTGGTTTAGATTAACAGTTTAGGGCTGATAGAGTTTGACAGATAGATTTGAGGTCAGCTCTGGAGTGAGAAAAGTAGAAAAGTGTTAAGAATTTGATCCTTGTGAGAGTCTGGCAGCCTTGTGCTTCCTGAATACCAGTGGACTTCACCTCTGTCAGTATCAATACCACGCTCTAGTTCCTATTGCATAGGTTGTTCAATCATAATCATCTATGAGTCATGTATTCACAATGTTTGCTAAGTTTTAATTGGTGATGCTTAGTCATAAAACACCCAGAACTCAACAGGAATTAGCACTGGGCTGAAAGTCCAGAGCTGAGGACTTGGGATTTAAACAGTCACATTTCTGCACATTTCTGTGTCTGATTACCTGAGGTTTGAATCCTGTGTTAGGGGACTTAAATTACTGATGTACTAATAGGATGTTACTTGCAAAGTAAAGAATGCTCAAAATTGATTAAGCTATTAAGCTTTTAAAACTATAATCTCTGCTTCATGATACGGTCTTTTAGATGTCAGTTATCAATCACCATAGAATCATAGAAATATCCTGTGTTGAAAGGGACCCACAAGGATCATCGAGTCCAACTCCTGGTGCTGCACAGGACAGCCCCAAGAGTCACACCATGTGCCTGAGAGCATTGTCCAAATGCTTCATTAACTCTGTCAGGCTTAGTGCTGTGGCCACTAATATCCAAACCTCCCCTGACACAGCTTCATGCCATTTCCTTGGGTCCTGTCACTGGTCACAAAAGAGAAGAGGTCAGCACTTGCCCCTCCATTTTCCCTCTTGCAGAAGTTGTATACAGCAATGATCCCCTTGATCCCGTCTTCTCCAGACTGAACAGACCTCAGCCACTCCTTCTACAGCTTCCCCTCTAGGCCCTTCACCAAAAGAGAAGAGGTCAGCACTTGCCCCTCCATTTTCCCTCTTGCAGAAGTTGTATACAGCAATGATCCCCTTGATCCCGTCTTCTCCAGACTGAACAGACCTCAGCCACTCCTTCTACAGCTTCCCCTCTAGGCCCTTCACCATATTTGTAGCCCTCCTTTAGACACTCTTCAGCACCTTTATACCATTACACTGAGGTTCCCAAATCTGCACAGAGGACTCCAGGTGAGAACGCACCAGTGCAGAGCAGAGTGGGATGATCACCTCCCTCAATCAGCTGGCAATGCTGTGCCTGATGCACCCCAGTACACAGTTGGCTGTTCTGGCTGCCAGGGCACACTGCTGACTCATATTCAACTTGCCATCAACCACGATCTCTTTCTGTGGAGCTGCCCTCCAGCCTCTTATTCCCCAGTCTGTCTGTACATCCAAGGGTGCCCTGCCCCAGGTGCACAATCAGGAACTTGCCCTTGTTAAACTTCATACAGTTGGTGATTGCCCAGCCATATAGTTTATCAAGGTGTCTCTGCAGGGCTGCTCTGTCTTCAAGGGAGTCAACAGCTCCTCCCAAGTTACTGTCATCAGCAGATTTACTCAGTAAACCTTCAAGTCCTGCATCCAAGTTATTTATGAAGATATTGAAGAGCACTGGGCCAAAGATGGAGCCCTGTGTAACCCCACTGGTGACCAGTCACCAGCTTGATGTAACCCCATTCACTATAACCCTTTGTGCCTGACCTGTGAGCCAGCTATGCACCCATGGCATGACATGTTTGTCCTGCTGTGTGCTGGACATTTTGTCCAAAAAGATGCTATGAGAGGCTGTATCAAAAGCTCTGCTGAAATCCAAAAAGATTACATCAGCTGTCTTCCCTTCATCAACTGAGTGGGTTACCTTGCCATAGAAGGAAATCAGATGTGACAAGCACAACTTTCCCTTCATGAAGTCATCCTGGCTGTGACTGGTGACTGCACTGTTTTTCAGGTGTTTCTCTATACTTTCCAGAATAATCTTTTCTATAACTTTACTAGGCACTGCAGTGAGACTGACAGGCCTGCAGCTACCAGGGTCATCCTTGTTGCCCTTCTTGAATATTGGAACAACATTAGCCATCTTCCAGTCAATTGGTACCTCTCCAGATGCCAAAGATCTTTCAAAAATCATTGAGACAGGCCTTGTGATGACATCACGCAGCTCTTTTGAGTATTCTTGGATGAATCCCAACATGAAGCCCCATGGATTTATAGGGATCCACCTGGAGCAGCAGATTCCATGCTAATCCAGGGTTAACTGATCATTTGTCATTCTCCCAGCCTGGGAGAATGGCACTGGGACCCTCTTGGCCTATCATCAGTGTTGAAGATGGAGGCAAAGAAGACATTAAACCTGTCACATATGTTATGTTATGCTACATGTGTCATGTCATGTCACGTATGTATGTCACATGTGTGACATCCATGCATCCTGTCAGTCAGATGCAGAATGGTGGGATCATATGTGGAAGGTCATATAAATTACTTTATCAAAACTGTGGTTTCTAGTCTCTCAGGCTGTGCTTTGCCATGTGCTGGTAAAAAGGGGTATGTAGACCTGCTTAGAGTCATGCCTAACTTAAACAGAACATACTCCTAAGCTCCTGAGGCCACTGTTCTGCTCCTGGTACTGAAGCTATCCCAGGTATCTCTGCATAGTTTTGTATTTTTCTGCTTAAATCCTTGACTCAGTATTTGAGTCCATGTTTCCAGATCTGAAAGTCTTGGTTTTAGTTCCTG
>NW_008684170.1:35799-38263 GCF_000695815.1 Acanthisitta chloris
CAGACCTACTCAGAATGGGATCCAAAACGCCTGGTCTGCTTTCCACTACTGTAATTCAGGCAGTATAAATGTCAGTGGTTTCCTCTGTGGGCTGCTTCTCTTACTAGATGACTTGAGAAGTCTTACCATTTCTCAAGGTGTAAACTCTGATAGTGATGCTGCTTTAGCAAGAGTTTGTGTGTTTGTTTACAACACATCAAATACAGAAGGAAAGCTGTACTGGAGCTCTGGTTTCTACAAGTATTTTTATCTAACCACCTCAGGTTAGTATGGACCTTCCTATTTACTGTACTGCTGTGGAAAGCAGGGCGTTACGTGGTGGTGTTCTGTGCACTGTGTATTCTGAGCACACAAAACCTTTAATAATTTGCCTTCCTGTATGTAAAACAGTCTTTGAAGTAAGAGTTTGGTCCCTCAACTTTGTCTTGGCTTTCTACAGCATCTTTATTTAATTTGTGCTAAGTGTAACTATTTTCTAGGAATGGCAGAGATAATAGTTGTTCAGCTCCTCATTAACCCAAGCCAAGCCAAAACAGAAAGGAGACTTAGGAAAGCATTTCCTATGGCTAGGTTAAGGTTGAAAGTTTGTCTTTTGAGATACTTTGCTCTAGCCATGGCTCCAATATATTCTAATGGCTGGAGCAACTCTATTATTTTAAAAGAAACCATGGAACAGAAGCTGTGTTGTGTCTCCAGGGTACCACTTTGTAGGTTGAAACCACAAAATACAGCAGTGTGGGACCAGTCACTCTGTGCTTACCAGTAGCCCAACAATTGATGCTGTGCATAGTTTAGGAGTATTTTTCTTTAAGGTTACAACATGTTGGGATCTCATATCCAGACTTTGTACAACAGTTTGATGTCATTTGCCCAACAGTTTCCCTAGAAGAAATATGTGCATTGCTTTAGGAAGTAAAGGATATATAATTTTAATGATTTTTTTTTATTATTCTGTATTCTACCCATGATGTTTTTGAAACATTTATGAGTGATAATAATTTAGGAATAATAGTAGTCTCTTTGGTAAATTAATTATCTCAGCAAGGTACATGACTTGAACACTGTGAAATTTTTGCAGGCCTTGCAAACTCAGACTGTAATAATAAGACTGACTGTGCTAAAACAGTCTTTACTAACCTAAGATAACTAATATGGAGTGAAAGGTTTGACAAAGTTCATTCTTCCCCCTCTCACCTTACAAAAGACAAACTTTTATTTATTGGTGCACAAGGGACCCTTTTGTTAAGAAATTAGTCTAAATTTGATGTAAAATGATGTTACTCAAGGGCATGTTTGGGTTGTAAAACTCTCCTATGCAGTATTAGAGAAGTTGGAAGGTTTTCAAAATATAAAGGAAGAAATGTTTACAGGACTAATCAGAGTTTCTGCCTAATTATGTAGGACAGAAGGACAAATAAGTCTCATGGGCACTATTTCAGTCATGGGAGTGGTTGTTTCTTTAAATACAGGGTGGTTAATATCTCTTGTTTGACAAGCTCCATGAAAATATTTTTCTACTTGGCTGTGAGCCTAAAGAAGCATGCGATGTGAAGTAGGCAGCTGAAGGGAAGAGATCCAGAGGAGCACCAGGAGCAGTTCCTCGGCAAGACCTGATAGTGGCAGCCTGAGTTGTCCACCACTCCAGGGCATGACAGGAGGGAATGTGCTGTTGAGTTCCAGAAGGACCTGTCAAGGTGTCTCCTCCACAGCCAGTCTTGTATTGGATTACTCTAGTCTCCAAGTCCTACTTGAATGGCTTGTGACCTGTATGCAGATAAGGGTCTGGCATTTGATTTTGTTTGGCTTACAATTGTGATCCAAAGAGGTCTTCAGATACACAGTTGTGCAAAGGGCATCCTGCCCTTTCCATAGCAAATCCTGCCCTTTTCCTCTCCTACCTGAACTACTGGGAGGCAAAAGGCTGGAAGACATGAGCACCACGGATTAGTCCTGTCCCTTATGCTTGTTTAGGTGTGGGAGATTTTGCATAAGGTGCTTAAAACTGGAGTTCACATGGGTAGTGTTAAATGGCAAAATGGCCAGGCTGACACCAAATATGCTGTATCATGAATCTGTATGCAGTTGTCCTCATACAGCACATCCCATTTCTTCCCTTATAACTCCTTCTTCTCATCATAGAATCATAGAATAGAACCATAGAATCCCTTAGGTTGGGAAAGACCCTTAAGATCATCAAGTCCAACAGTAACCTCAGCACTGCCAAGTCCACCACTAAACCATGTACCTAGGCTTCACATCTACACGTCTTTTAAATACCTTCAGGGATGGTTACTCAACCCCGTCCTTGGACAGCCTGTTGCATTGCTTGATAACCCTTTTGGTGAAGAAATTTCTCCTAATACCCAGTCTAAACTTCCCCTGGCAGAATTTGAGGCTGTTTGCTTTCATTCTGTTGATTGTTACCTGGGGAAAGAGGCCAACCCCCCACTGTCTACAACTGCTT
>NW_008684171.1:0-476 GCF_000695815.1 Acanthisitta chloris
AAAATCTGCCCAAAAAAAACCCAAAATATATATACCACCCCAAAATCTGCCCCAAACCACCCCCAAATATATATCCTAAACCACCCCAAAATCTGCCCCAAACCCCCCCAAAATCTGCCCCAAACTGCCTCTTTTTTGGGTTAAACTCGGGGGGTTAAGGGTTAATTCCTCTCCCACTTTGTTCCCCTCCTGAGCCACGAGGACTCCGCTAGAAACGCACCCAAAAAACGCCAAAAAACGCCCCAAAAGCTGAAAATTCGGACTGAAAACCATGTGGGAGGAAAAAATAAAAATAAAAATAAAATAAACATAAAATAGGAAATAAAACGTAGAAAAAACAAGAAAGAGGAAATTATTTACAGCAAAAAAAGGAAGAAGCAAATCACAGCAAAATCGACAATGAAACCAGTGCTGACCCCAAAACTACAGGAAAACACCCCAAAATCAACACCTGAACCAAAATCCCTAGGGATTCT
>NW_008684172.1:0-388 GCF_000695815.1 Acanthisitta chloris
GGCCCCCCGGGCACCCCTGGCACACCTGGCACACCTGGCACATGCCTGGCACACCTGGCACACACCTGGGGAGACTTGGGAACACACCTGGGCACACACCTGAGGGCACCTGGGCACACCTGGCACACCTGGCACACACCTGGCACATGCCTGGCACACACCTGGGGGCACATGGGAACACACCTGGGCACACACCTGAGGGCACCTGGGCACACCTGGCACACCTGGCACACACCTGGCACATGCCTGGCACACACCTGGGGGCACATGGGAACACACCTGGGCACACACCTGAGGGCACCTGGGCACACCTGGCACACCTGGCACACACCTGGCACATGCCTGGCACACACCTGGGGGCACATGGGAACACACCTGGGCACACACC
>NW_008684173.1:0-234 GCF_000695815.1 Acanthisitta chloris
CTTTACAGTTAGGAGATAAAGCTGTGACATTTTTAATCAATACGGGGGCCACTTACGCAGTTTTTAAATGATCTAGAAGGGCAGATTGGGAATAAATCCACCACAATAGTTGGGGCCACCGGGAAGGAGGAAAATTGGCCATTCCTGCAACCCCTAGATTTGTGCTTTGGAAACAAAGTGTTAACGCATGAATTCTTGTACGTGCCTGAATACTCCAGGCATGTGCCCGAGATT
>NW_008684173.1:1061-5841 GCF_000695815.1 Acanthisitta chloris
AAGGAAAAAGCACAAATTGCCCAACAGACTGTAATTTACCTGGGATGTGAAATCTCACAAGAACAGAGAAAATTAGGTACTAACTGTATCCAAGCTTTTTGTGCTATTCCAGAGCCCCGGAATCTCCACGATCTGTGAGTCTTCCTTGGAAGGGCAGGATGGTGACACCTGTGGATCATGGACTTTGGGCTAATTGCCAAACCCCTGCATGAAGCTCAGAAGACACAGCCGTTTGGCTGGGGCAAGGCACAGAAAGCAGACTTCCTAAAACTGAAAGAAGCACTGACGACAGCTCCGGCGTTAGAATTACCTGATTTGTCTACAGACTTTCAATTGTTTGTGCATGAAAGGCTGTGCCTGGCACTGGGAGTCCTGACCCAACGTTTGGGGAGCTGGAAAAGGCCAGTAGGCTATTTCTCCAAACAGTTTGACAAATAAAGTGCCAGTTGGCCTACGTGTCTGCGGGCACTCGCAGCCACTGTAACATTGGTACAAGAAGCCAGGAAGCTCACAATGGGAAGACGCGTGGATGTCTATGTGCCACACATGGTAACCACTGTTTTAGAGCAAAAGGGGGGCCATTGGCTATCCCTGAGTAGAATGGTTAAATTCCAGGTAATCTTGACAGAGCAGGATGATGTCACACTAAAGACAACTAACCTTTTGAATCCAGCCTTGTTCCTAGGCACCACCACCGAGGAGGGCCCACTAGAGCATGACTGTGTAGAAGTGATAGAATACACCAATGCAGCAAGAGAAGACGTGAAAGACATCCTGCTGGAGCAACCAGAGTGGGAGTTAATCACAGATGGAAGTAGCTTCGTGGAAGATGGAACCAGATACGCTGGATATGTGGTAACAACAATCAGTACAGTAGTGGAAGCAAAAGCACTACCACCAAATACATCTGCCCAGAGGGCAGAACTAATTGCCTTAACCAGAGCACTAGAATTGGGTGAGGGGAAAAAGGTAAACGTTTGGACCGACTCAAAATATTCCTTTGGAGTAGTGCATGTACATGGGGCACTTTGGAAAGAAAGAGGGTTCTGTCTTCCCAGGGTACACACATTAAATATCAAGATGCAATCCCGCAGTTGATAAAGGCAGTACAAAAACCAGAACAAGTGGCAGTTATACATTGCAAAGCACACCAAACAGGAAACTCCAAAATCTGTGAGGGAAATTGAAAGGCAGACTGGACAGCCTGACAGGTTGCTTGGAAAGTGCAAACAACAGTGGCATTGATACCCACAAAACTCAAAGTATCTCAATTCAATTTACCTTCGAAACCAAAAGATTTAACAGAAGATGAGAAATTGGGACATGCACTAAATGCACAAAAGAATTCAGAAGGGCAAATAGTGCTACCCCCCTTGATAATGAAAGAAGTCCTACAAATTAAACGTAATGAATGTCATTGGGGTGCAGAAGCATTGGGAAAATGGTTAAAACGAAATGTAATCTCGGTATGGATGTTAACCATGGCAAAATCAATAATGTCTAAATGTGGAATTTGCTTAAGAAACAACCCAATGGCTAGATGGCAGGCACAGCTAGGAAGAATTCGGGTAGGGATAGAATCAGGAGATTATTGGCAGGTAGATTTTGTAGAGTTACCAAGAACTCGAGGATACAAATATCTGCTAGTAGGGGTTGACACATTTTCAGGATGGCCAGAAGCCCTTCCCTGTCGCACCAACCAAGCAAAACAAACAGTCAAATGGCTACTACAAGAGATTATTCCCAGATTTGGAGTGCCCCTAGGAATATCTTCAGACAGGGACCCACATTTTATAGCCACAGTGGTAAAAGAGGTGAGCAGGTTACTGGGAATAGCTTGGGGCCTCCACACCCCATGGAGACCACAATCAAGCAGACAGGTAGAGAGGATGAATCAGACACTAAAGAGACAAATTAGTAAAATATGCCAAGAAGCCAAAATACAGTGGCCCCAAGTTCTGCTGGTAGCACTTTTGAGGATTCGGGTATAGCCTAGGAGTGGGATGTCAGTCAGTCCTTACGAAATAGTATATGGAAAACCCTATGAATCTCCCGAACCTAACCCAAACATACAGGTCACAGGAAAACAAGAAGTATGTAACTATGTTCTATCTCTTGGGAAAACTGGAGCGCCCTCGTGTGGAATGGTCCGCGAGCTCTCGAGAATCCTGTTCACGATATCCTTCCAGGAGACAAAATGTACATTAAAACTTGGAACGAAGAACCCTTAAAGGAGGAGTGGAGTGGACCCCATCAAGTGCTGCTGACCACTTTTACAACAGTGAAGAAAGTCTGTCCAAAACTGTGGACTTTACAGCCCCTGGGACCAGTGAAACTGCAGATAAGACGTGTTTAACTGTTTAAAATGATCTTAGTATTTGTGTCAATGCTCATTTTATAGATACTAATGTTACCAGTTGGGAGTGATATTGCTTTGGGATATGGAATGCAGGAAAATCAACTAACCACTCTTTATTCTACGATGAAGAGAGAGGTACAGGCAAAACAACAAGTGATAGAAGTCCCCAATACAATTCGAGCTGAGAATGTAATGATTGGATTAGTCAAAGACTTTGCCAGAATGCAAAACACCAGTAAAATAACTGCCTGTCTGCCAATACCAAAGGCAGCAGGAAACCCAATAAACTGGGGAATCATAACATCCAAATTACCTGAAATACCAGACAATAAAACAATTGCATGTGAACAAGTATCAGAATCCAGGCAAGTAGTCAAAGAGACTTGGAAAATAATAGGGGAGTGGATGAAGCCCTTGAGGCAATAAGACAGTCCTTTAAGTCAGGGAAAAGTAGGACAAATCATAGAATGGTGGGTTAAAGATCAAAACCTTACAAAATGGCAATGCTTCTTGCCACACTATAAAAAGATTAAAGAAAATGTCACAGAGACCACCCTTGTATGGAAATGTGAAAAAAAGGATAAAAATATCAGATAGAACCCTGGGACAGCTCATGGTCTATGAGTCTACTTCAAAAATTCCAATATATGGCTAGTACCCCTTGGTGTCTCAAATGGGAAGGCCCTGAAAATGACACTGGTAATGAACACTGCCACCAGTAGCAGAATGCAGGCAGATAAAGTAAGTTGGTGGGTGTGTAATCAAACTTAAGATTGCACGTTTGATGATGTAAAGATAAAGCAAATACCAGCACTGGCAATTGCCATGCAAATTGGTTGTGCCTGTAGAAGAATCAAACACAAACAGGGTGGAGTAAATTATAAAATAATGATAGAATGTAGTAAAAGGACAATCCGAAGCCCAGGACAGTTTGTTTGGGCAACAAGTGATGGTACCTGGACAACCCACCTGCCTGTAGATGGAAAAGTAAAAGAATTTACTTTAGGTCTCCCTACTTTATGTCCAATCTGGAAAAAAGTCCCCAATCAATGGAAAACACGAACTTTTGCAAATAAGAACAAGATGAGAAGTTTCCAATAATGAAAACCAAGATGAAACTTGGCAGGAACCCTCTAGTGGGGTAAACCTTGGGTGGGCTCTAGAATCTCTGTTCGGCCTTATAGCAAACTACCAAAACAGAGAGATGACTTTACAGGTCAGGTAGAAAGATTAGCAAGAGTTACCCAAGAAGGATTCAGAGAATTGAACACAGAGTTACAAGCCACAGCCAAAATGACTCTACAAAATCGACTGGCCTTAGATATGTTACTCCTGAAAGAACATGGAGTGTGTGGATTTTTAAAAGGACAAGTTGAGCATTGCTGCCTCCATATCCCAAACTTAACTGCAGATGTAGAATATGATATCAATCAGTTAAAACAAATAGAACACGAGGCACAAGATGAACAAAAGGACTTGACTACAAGCTGGTTACATAAAATCTTCAAAGGTTTGGGATGGAATGTGAGTTTATGGATGAAATCAATCATTGAAAATTTAAGAATCTTACTAGTTATGTTCCTAGCAATCTGGATAGTCTACAGCATACTAAAAGGAGAAATACATTAAAAAAGGTCTTGGAACCAAAGAACAATGAGGGCACTAACACGGAGCAAGATTCCACATCCATCATCCTCAGATTCCATGACAATGGTCATGACAACCCTAGATTCGAAAACGAACATCGGGTATAAATTTAAAACCCAAAAAGACTATATCAAGTGAAAGTATTTACACATATAAAGTGAAAATACTTTCAAATGAGGGAAATGATAACAGGGGTTAAAATGTTTCTAAAATCGTGGTAGCTAAAGTAGGCCTTAGTGATGAGAATGAGCATTGTCTTAGTAGAACAATGTGTACCTACACCTGTGTGCCTACCTGTATGTACCCACCTGTATAACAGATCATTACACAACAAGTATGGGAGAAGAAACTTGAGTTCATGCTTGGGTGAAATCAATATACACACAATAGAACAATAGCAAAGTAATGATTAACGTATGATTACACAACAGCTATGTAAAGAAAGGGTATAAAAATGTGTCCATCTCAAATCCATGTCAGAGTCAGATTTGGGTTTGTCTGTACCCCTGATTCCCAGAGCTCTTCAATAAAAGCGCCTGCATATAATCATCCAGTGATTATGTGTTTTCCACACTAACATGAGGGAATGGGGTGAGAGGGAATGGAGATGCAAGAGGAATGGTGTGAGGGGAATGAGATGGGAGGGAATGGCAGAGAGGGGAATGGGGTGTGAGGGGAACGGGGTGTGAGGGGAACGGGGTGTGAGAGAATGGGATGTGAGGGGAATGGAATGTGAAGGGAATGGGGTGTGAGGGGAATGGGGTGTGAGGGGAA
>NW_008684174.1:0-237 GCF_000695815.1 Acanthisitta chloris
ATCCTGGCTAAAACCAGGACACCCCCTAAACTCGGGGGTGTTGGGAAAGGTGAAGGTTCCTCGCGGGGAAGCAAGCGGCCGACTCCATGTGGGTGATACAGCAAACTCCAGCTTTATTGTCCAACAGGCTCTTTTTTATACAGTGCAGGAGCAGGCATACAATTATCAATCATTTTTAATTGGCTAGGCTCTAAAGATAGCATTCAGGTACTCCCCTTACTCACAGCTGCAGCTGGG
>NW_008684174.1:361-5668 GCF_000695815.1 Acanthisitta chloris
GTTACTATCTCCAGAGCCTTGCTTGTACACTGCATTCCCAGGTGCGTTCCCAGGACTGTGTCTGTATGTTCCCAGGGGACTGAGGCCTAGCTCTTTTTGGCCTTCCCTAGGTAAATACCCAGGATCATGTCCCGCCATTCTCCAACACGGGGGATGTTAGGGAATTTAAAAAAGAAATGGGAAATCTGTTAGAAGACCCTTTAGGAGTTGCAGAACCTGTAGACCAATTTCTAGGGCCCAACACCTATACATGGGACGAGTTGAAAGTGATATTAGGTATATTGTTTACTGCAGAGGAAAGGGAAATGATTCGCAGAGCAGGGATGAGGATTTGGGACCAACAAGATCAATAGGGTCCTGCTGCAGATATTAAATGGCCTCTCCAGAGACCTAATTGGAATAATCAAAATGAAGTAGACAGAGGTCATATGCAAGATCTGAGGACTATTATTGTCCAAGGAATAAGGGAATCTGTCCCTAGGGGACAGAATATCAACAAAGCTTTTAGTGAACATCAAAAGAAAGATGAAACCCCTACAGATTGGTTAGAAAGACTGAGGAAAAATCTCCAATTATACTTGGGCCTGGACCCTGGTACACCAGTGGGGCAAGCCTTGTTGAAAACACAGTTTGTAGCCAAATCATGAACAGATATCAGGAGAAAGTTGGAGAAGATAGAGGATTGGCAGCACCGAGGGTTGGATGAGCTGTTGAGAGAAGCCCAGAAAGTGTATGTCCGTAGGAAGGAGGAAACACATAGGAAACAAGACAGGGTGTTAGTAGCAGGGAAGGACAGAGGGAGTTCGCCCATGGAAGGGGGTTTGGATGGAACCCGACAATCGAGTCAAAAGCCCCAGAGAACTCCAGGAGAAAAAGAACGAAGACTAGTGGCCTGTTTTTATTGTGGAAGAAAAGGGCATGTAAAGAAGGACTGTAGAAAGAGGATGATGGATGAGAGGATGTTCCAGGAAGACTAGGGGTGTCAGGGGCTCTATTTGCTGGGGACCTGAGAAAGAACAGACCCCTTGATAAAGTTAAAAGTGGGTCCCTGGCAACAAGAAATCGAGTTCCTAGTGGACTCGGGAGCAGAAAGATCTACCATTCAAAAATTGCCCCGGGGATGTAAAATATCCTTGGCAATGGTACAGGTCATTGGAGCAAAAGGGGAGCCTTTTAGAGTACCTGTAATTAAAGATGTGCCTTTTGAAACCCATTCTAAGATAGGGGTGGGGTCCTTGCTGCTAATGCCTGAAGCAGATTATAATTTACTAGGGAGGGATTTAATGATTGAATTAGGAATTGGCTTAGAAATTAAAAATTAAGCTCTGGGAATTAAACTGTGCCCTTTACGGGTAACTGATGAAGAGAAAATTAATCCTGAAGTATGGTACACCCCAGAAACAGTGGGCAAATTAGACATTGAGCTGTTTTCAGTAACAATAAGAAAGCCAGAAATACCGGTCAGGGTAAAACAATACCCTCTGCCCAGGGAAGGAAAACAGGGCTTAAAACCTGAAATCCAAAGGTTGCTTGAAAAAGGGTTACTAGAACCTTGTATGTCCCCTTTTAATACTCCTATCCTGCCTGTAAAGAAACCAGATGGAAAATATAGGCTGGTGCATGATCTCCGGGAAATCAATAAAAGAACCATAGCCAGGTTCCCGGTAGTTGCAAATCCTTATACACTTTTTGAGCCAACTGGGGCCTGATAGTCAATGGTATAGTGTAATAGACTTAAAGGATGCATTTTGGGCATGTCCCCTCAGGGAAGATTGCAGGGATTACTTTGCATTCGAATGGGAAGACCCTGATACTCACCCCAAGGGTTCACTGAATCTCCGAATCTCCGCTTTGGAACAAATTCTAAAGGGGTATGAGTTAGGTGATGAAGTCACACTAATCCAGTATGTAGATGACTTGCTCTTAGCCAGTAAAAGTGAGGAAGCAGTAAGGCAGGATAGTATTAAACTACTAAATTTTTTAAGTTTACAAGGATTGAAAGTATCAAAATCAAAACTACAATTTGCGGAGAAAGAAGTGAAGTATCTGGGTCACAGGTTAAATAGGGGGACTAAGAAACTAGATCCCGAAAGAGTGAATGGTATATTGTCATTACAAGCTCCTAAAACAAAGAGACAGGTTAGACAATTGTTAGGTCTCTTTGGATACTGTAGACAGTGGATTGAGGACTATAGCACAAAGGTGAAATTCCTTTATACTAAGTTAACTATAGATGGGCTATTGAAATGGTCAGACGAGGACGACAAAAAGTTAGAAACATTAAAAACAGATTTGGTGAATGCCCCGGTTTTGAGTCTACCAGATGTAAAGAAACCATTTAACCTATTTATTAGTACTAGTGAAGGGACAGCATTTGGAGTACTAGCACAAGAATGGGCTGGAAGGAAGAAACCTGTAGGGTACCTTTCCAAACTCTTGGACCCCGTAAGTAGAAGATGGCCTGCAGTAGTAGCTGCAGCCCTTTTGGTAGAAGAAGCCCACAAAATTACCTTTGGAGGGGAATTGAAAGTATTATTGCCTCACAACATCAGGGGCATTTTACAACAAAAGGCCGACAACAAAATGGATCACAGATGCCCGGCTGTTAAAGTATGAAGGCATCCTAATGTCTTCTCCCCAGTTAGAGCTCGAGGTGACAAATTTGCAGAATCCAGCGCAGTTTTTGTATGGAGAGCTGAGTGAAAAGATAAACCACGATTGCTTACACAATATTGAGGAACAAACAAAAATTAGACCAGACTTAGAAGAAGAAGAGCTCAGGGAAGGAGAAAAATTGTTTGTAGACGGATCCTCCCAGGTAGTTGAAGGGAAAAGAAAATCAGGATATGCAATAATTGATGGAAAAACATTCAGTGTAATAGAATCAGGACCCCTAAGCCCAAGTTGGTCTGCTCAGACATGTGAATTATATGCAGTATTAAGAGCTTTGCAACTTTTAAAAGGAAAAATTTGAACCATATATACGGATTCCAAATATGCTTTTGGCATTGTACATACTTTTGGAAAAATTTGGGAAGAAAGAGGATTAATAAATTCTCAAGGGAAAGGATTAATTCATCAGGAGTTAATAGTTCAAATCCTACAAGCCTTATGGGGACCAATGGGAATAGCCGTAGTACACTTAAAAGGACACCAAAAGGGACTAAGCCCACTCATCAGAGGAAACAATCTTGCTGATCAAGAGGCAAAACGAGTTGCATTAATGACAATCCAGATCAATAAAAGAACCTGGAGGGATTGTATAAATTGTAGAGAAAATTTAGAAGAACTCCCATGTTATCTATGTTGGAAAGATTTTGGGATAGACGCATTTTATTGTAGGTGCGACAATCCCAAATATAGTTATTGTAATTTACATGGAGAAATTTTTCCTATCCTGAGCTTTACAGCCCAGGAAGAAGAAAAGCTGACACAAATGGGAATATCGGAGACAGAAAAGGGAAAATGGAAACTCCCAGATGGCCGGGAAGTTCTCCCAAAACCTCTAGCTTTGAAAATCAGGCAAAAATTTCATGAGAAAACCCATTGGGTAACTCAAGCATTGGTGGATCAGTTTGCCACAAAGTATATGTGTATTGGTATATATAATATAGCAAAAAGAATAGTCAGTGAGTGCATAACATGTCAAAGGGTCAATAAACATCAGCTAAGGGAAAGACCCCTAGGAGGGAGGGAACTGGCCCATAGACCATTTGCTAAGATCCAACTAGACTTTACTGAGCTCCCAAAAGTGGGACGATACAAGTACCTATTAGTAATCATAGACCACCTAACCCACTTTGTGGAAGCATTCCCAACGGCCAGAGCTACAGCCCAAACAGTAGTGAAGATATTATTGGAAAACATAATCCCCAGATATGGATCTATTGAGGTAATAGACTCTGATAGGGGCCCACATTTTGTTTCAAGAATAGCAAAGGAAACTCTCTCCTCCTTAGGGACAAAATGGGAGCATCATACTCCCTGGCATCCACAAAGTTCGGGAAAAGTGGAAAGAATGAATGGGGAAATAAAGAAACAACTTATAAAATTAATGTTAGAAACTAAAACATCATGGGTCAAGTGCCTCCCCTTAGCACTGCTGAACATAAGAACACAACCCCGGACCGATGTCGGAATTTCCCCCTTTGAAATGCTGTATGGAATGCCATACGATTTAGAAATCCCACAGGACCATCCCCAATTTGAAAGTTCACAAATCGAACCTTATATAATCCAACTGATGGCTAGGAGAGAACAGCTACAAAACAAGGGCCTAGTAGTACAAAGACCTCCCTTAGATGTAGCCATGCATAACATAAAACCAGGAGACAAAGTTTTAATTAAATCTTGGAAAGAATCCTCACTAACCCCTCGTTGGGAAGGGCCCTATCTTGTTTTACTTACCACAGGAACTGCCATCAGGACAGCAGAGAAAGGCTGGACTCACACGAGCCGTGTAAAAGGACCATTAAAGGACTATTCCTGGGAAGTGATGAGCCTGCCTGGAGATCTGAAGGTTGCTCTCAGGAGATTGTAAATAGACACACATGTAAATATGGTACAAGTAAGCAATTATAGCAAAGTAGTCGGGCACGATTACATCAACACAAAAGACATAAGAATTAAGTGTAACACCCCAAACTGAAACTGTTATCCTTTTATTTGCTTTATTTGTAAAGTGTGTGGAGAACGGTGGTGGACCCATTGCCGTCAAGGGAGACCCCCTCGAGGGGTTTGTCAACCTTGTGGGAGATAGAACGTAAATTCACCAAACTGACATAGTGGTGAAATTCAAGAGTACTCCAGGGGTTGGTGGGACATATTTGCACGAGGCATCAAACCTGAATACTATTGCTATCATTCTAACGAACTTGCTCCTTTGATAATTGAAATTATCAAAGTGTGCTGTCGGAAAGTACTGAAAGGGGTTTGGTGTGATTCACCTGAAGTAAAAGACAAGAATTGGAAATCATACAAACAAAGGCAAGTGACTAAAATTGCACATATTCTCCTGAAGACTACCCCTGCTGCTGAGAAGATGATATCCCTCGTGGCTCGAAGCAACCGAGTCGACGAGTGAGGCAGAGGAGTAAAAAGCTGTGGAGAACAGAGCCCAAAGAATGGGACTATGCAAAAATGCTGGAAGAACTGCCTCGGTGTTAATCAAGGGAATCCCACAAAATACCCCAGGGAAAGCGATGGCACTAAAAAGAACTGGGTAACTGGAGCAAATGTTCAAACTAAACTTATCAGTTGGCCGGGTGTTGGGGTCCTTGAGAGGGATGGACTACAGCACACACCAAT
>NW_008684175.1:0-2019 GCF_000695815.1 Acanthisitta chloris
TGGAATGCATAGCAGATCCCTTTTTAATTCCTATTTGCAAAAGCAACAACAAAAAATTTCTCACAAAATTGTCATTTGGTACTCACAGAATGCTTGGCATAAGTTGGGGAGGATATGGTATAATTTTTCATGAGTAATACATGTTTAAGTCATGCTCAAAGTACAAAATTCAATTTGACTTTAATTGGAGAGGCATCACTAAAGCTCTTATTATGATTTTATAGGCCACAGAGGAGATCAGATCAAATTCTCAAGTTACACTGAACAGGGCAGAAAAGGCAGAGAACACATCACATGCAGGCCAATCCAGTTCATCAACACTCTGCTAATTTGTGTTCTGATTCTAATCTACCTGATCCAGAGATGACTACTTTTTAAGGATCCCTGGTACAGGCTCTAATGCTAGTACACAGGAGGGCTTCAAAAGTGCTGTTGCCTGGCCTATACCAGGCCATGGACTAAGTCTGTGGGAGGAGCAGGGACACGCAGAATAAACTCTGCTAGGCTATTAGCCCAGGTAAGATCAGATACTTTTCCAGCTGCAGCAGCATCACCTTTGCCATAGTCTAAGGCTGTTGGTATATGTGCCTTTTTTTTCTTCTCCCCAAAGTAAGACACACCTGTACTGGCATGAGTATGTAAATATGCATATATTATCCTACATAGGTATCATGACATGCCAGCTCTCCAGGATGATGCAGTAGATCAACTGGCAGAGCACAACCAAGTGAGTGTAAAATAATCAAGATGATCCTCCAATGCACAGAGCCAGAACCCCAACAACTGCTGTGAAGGGAAAGATATAGAAAGTATATCACAATGCACTACCTGGATTGCTTGCTAAGATGAGGAAGTAATATTTCTGCTTAAAAATAATCCAACAACTGCTGTGAAGGGAAAGATACAGAAAGTATATCACAATGCACTATCTGGATTGTTTGCTAAGATTAGGAAGTAATATTTCTGCTTAAAAATAAAGAGCTGGGATCACAGGGACACAGACACAGCAGTGGCGATGCTCAGAATATGTGTGTTAGAGGGAGACAACGTTCCACCATCTTTTCATTTCTTCTGCCACTTAAGGCAATAATTAATCTCTTAACTTTGGCTGAAGACACATTATTTTATGGGAAACACAAATCAAGACACTGTGTGTTTTAAAAGCTGAAAGGATCACTTTTTTTATTATTAAATAGTTTTATTTTGAAAATCTTTACTGCACAATGGACATGTAGTCACAGCAAGTCCTGCAATAATGTTTGACAGTCGTTCGCTTTTTCGCATGTGCTGCAAGAACAGCGATTATATACAGTAAGCCACAGAAAACAGGAGAAAAATGATGTTACAAAAAATACACGAGTAGGTGTAACAGTGATCCAGTTAGGCCAGACCATGATAGGAAACCATACCTTGACAGGCCCCATTGAAAACAGAGTGGTTCATGTTGCAAAGGCCTATTCTGCAATTTTTGAGAAGTCAAGCAGTGAAGTAGGCTCTCCCTGGCTCCTGGGCTCCAAGTGACACCGAACAACAGCTGAAACGAAATGAAGATGTATGGAAGGAAAGGCTGGAGAGAAAAAACCAAAACACTTTTTGAAAACACTACATTAAGAGTGTCTTCACTAATTGTCCATAGGTAAAATCAGGGAATAGCATATTAAAATCCTTCCCTTCATTGTAAGTGAGGGCAGACTCCTGGTAGCAGCAGTAGTACCAGCCATAGAGTCTAGAGAGCAAGGGGTGGGAGGGGATACAAGTAACTTATTTTGTATATAGGTCCAACCTGCACAATTATGTCCTCTATCTTTACTTTGAAGAAGCCATCTACAAGGAAAAGACACAGCAGAGCACAAACATATGAGGAAGGAGACATTGGATGTTTCCTTTTAGTTATTTCTCCTTTCTCATCATGTGCCTTTGCAGCTACTGTTTGCCCAGTGGCAATTCCTAGCAAGTATTGGTATCAGCATAGATTAGGAAGGTTATTTCCACAAATATTTACCTTGAAAAAAGCTGGTC